>NW_028293808.1:0-22446 GCF_964341445.2 Mesoplodon mirus | reverse complement strand
GCCGCTGACAGAGAAGACTGGAAGAAAAGTGAGTTGGGTAGGGAAATGAACCATATCGGCATTTTTGATGCACGATATAGCTCTCTTAACATAAGGCGTGTTGGACGTTATCCTTGTGCTGAGTTCGTGTGCCGTTAACAGAGAAGACAGGAAGAAAAGTGAGTTCTGCTAGGGAAAAGAACGATGTTGGGATTTTTGGTGCACGATATAACTGCTGTTAACATAAGTCGTGTTGGACGTTATCCTTGTGCTGAGTTCGTGTGCCGCTGACAGAGAAGACAGGAAGAAAAGTGAGTTCGGCTAGGGAAAAGAACGATGTTGGGATTTTTGGTGAACGATATAAATGCTCTTAAAATAGGGCGTGTTGGACGTTATATTTAAGCTGAGTTCGTGTGCCGTTAACAGAGAAGACTGGAAGAAAAGTGAGTTCGGTAGGGAAATGAACGATATCGGCATTTTTGATGCACGATATAGCTCTCTTAACATAAGGCGTGTTGGACGTTATCCTTGTGCTGAGTTAGTGTGCCGCTGACAGAGAAGACTGGAAGAAAAGTGAGTTGGGTAGGGAAATGAACCATATCGGCATTTTTGATGCACGATATAGCTCTCTTAACATAAGGCGTGTTGGACGTTATCCTTGTGCTGAGTTCGTGTGCCGTTAACAGAGAAGACAGGAAGAAAAGTGAGTTCTGCTAGGGAAAAGAACGATGTTGGGATTTTTGGTGCACGATATAACTGCTGTTAACATAAGTCGTGTTGGACGTTATCCTTGTGCTGAGTTCGTGTGCCGCTGACAGAGAAGACAGGAAGAAAAGTGAGTTCTGCTAGGGAAAAGAACGATGTTGGGATTTTTGGTGCACGATATAACTGCTGTTAACATAAGTCGTGTTGGACGTTATCCTTGTGCTGAGTTCGTGTGCCGCTGACAGAGAGGACTGGACGAAAATTGAGTTCGGCCAGGGAAACGAACGATGTCGGCATTTTTGGTGAACGATATAAATGCTATTAAAATAGGGCGTGTTGGACGCTATATTTGAGCTGAGTTCGTGTGCCGTTAACAGAGAAGACTGGAAGAAAAGTGAGTTCGGTAGGGAAATGAACGATATCGGCATTTTTGATGCACGATATTAGCTCTCTTAACATAAGGCGTGTTGGACGTTATCCTTGTGCTGAGTTCGTGTGCCGCTGACAGAGAAGACTGGACGAAAATTGAGTTCGGCCAGGGAAACGAACGATGTCGGCATTTTTGGTGAACGATATAAATGCTATTAAAACAGGGCGTGTTGGACGCTATATTTGAGCTGAGTTCGTATGCCGTTAACAGAGAAGACAGGAAGAAAAGTGAGTTCGGCTAGGGAAAAGAACGATGTTGGGATTTTTTGGTTAACGATATAAATGCTCTTAAAATAGGGCGTGTTGGACGTTATATTTCAGCTGAGTTCGTGTGCCGTTAACAGAGAAGACTGGAAGAAAAGTGAGTTCGGTAGGGAAATGAACGATATCGGCATTTTTGATGCACGATATAGCTCTCTTAACATAAGGCGTGTTGGACGTTATCCTTGTGCTGAGTTAGTGTGCCGCTGACAGAGAAGACTGGAAGAAAAGTGAGTTGGGTAGGGAAATGAACCATATCGGCATTTTTGATGCACGATATAGCTCTCTTAACATAAGGCGTGTTGGACGTTATCCTTGTGCTGAGTTCGTGTGCCGCTGACAGAGAAGACTGGACGAAAATTGAGTTCGGCCAGGGAAACGAACGATGTCGGCATTTTTGGTGAACGATATAAATGCTATTAAAACAGGGCGTGTTGGACGCTATATTTGAGCTGAGTTCGTGTGCCGTTAACAGAGAAGACAGGAAGAAAAGTGAGTTCGGCTAGGGAAAAGAACGATGTTGGGATTTTTGGTTAACGATATAAATGCTCTTAAAATAGGGCGTGTTGGACGTTATATTTAAGCTGAGTTCGTGTGCCGTTAACAGAGAAGACTGGAAGAAAAGTGAGTTCGGTAGGGAAATGAACGATATCGGCATTTTTGATGCACGATATAGCTCTCTTAACATAAGGCGTGTTGGACGTTATCCTTGTGCTGAGTTAGTGTGCCGCTGACAGAGAAGACTGGAAGAAAAGTGAGTTGGGTAGGGAAATGAACCATATCGGCATTTTTGATGCACGATATAGCTCTCTTAACATAAGGCGTGTTGGACGTTATCCTTGTGCTGAGTTCGTGTGCCGTTAACAGAGAAGACAGGAAGAAAAGTGAGTTCTGCTAGGAAAAGAACGATGTTGGGATTTTTGGTGCACGATATAACTGCTGTTAACATAAGTCGTGTTGGACGTTATCCTTGTGCTGAGTTCGTGTGCCGCTGACAGAGAAGACAGGAAGAAAAGTGAGTTCTGCTAGGGAAAAGAACGATGTTGGGATTTTTGGTGCACGATATAACTGCTGTTAACATAAGTCGTGTTGGACGTTATCCTTGTGCTGAGTTCGTGTGCCGCTGACAGAGAGGACTGGACGAAAATTGAGTTCGGCCAGGGAAACGAACGATGTCGGCATTTTTGGTGAACGATATAAATGCTATTAAAATAGGGCGTGTTGGACGCTATATTTGAGCTGAGTTCGTGTGCCGTTAACAGAGAAGACTGGAAGAAAAGTGAGTTCGGTAGGGAAATGAACGATATCGGCATTTTTGATGCACGATATAGCTCTCTTAACATAAGGCGTGTTGGACGTTATCCTTGTGCTGAGTTCGTGTGCCGCTGACAGAGAAGACTGGACGAAAATTCAGTTCGGCCAGGGAAACGAACGATGTCGGCATTTTTGGTGAACGATATAAATGCTATTAAAACAGGGCGTGTTGGACGCTATATTTGAGCTGAGTTCGTGTGCCGTTAACAGAGAAGACTGGAAAAAAAGTGAGTTCGGCTAGGGAAATGAACGATGTCGGCATTTTTGGTGAACGATATAAATGCTCTTAAAATAGGGCGTGTTGGCCGTTATCCTTGCGCTGAGTTCGTGTGCCGTTAACAGAGAAGACAGGAAGAAAAGTGAGTTCGGCTAGGGAAAAGAACGATGTTGGGATTTTTGGTGAACGATATAAATGCTCTTAAAATAGGGCGTGTTGGACGTTATATTTAAGCTGAGTTCGTGTGCCGTTAACAGAGAAGACTGGAAGAAAAGTGAGTTCGGTAGGGAAATGAACGATATCGGCATTTTTGATGCACGATATAGCTCTCTTAACATAAGGCGTGTTGGACGTTATCCTTGTGCTGAGTTCGTGTGCCGCTGACAGAGAAGACTGGAAGAAAAGTGAGTTGGGTAGGGAAATGAACGATATCGGCATTTTTGATGCACGATATAGCTCTCTTAACTTAAGGCGTGTTGGACGTTATCCTTGTGCTGAGTTCGTGTGCCGTTAACAGAGAAGACAGGAAGAAAAGTGAGTTCTGCTAGAGAACGAACGATGTCGGCATTTTTGGTGAACGATATAAATGCTCTTAAAATAGGGCGTGTTGGCCGTTATCCTTGTGCTGAGTTCGTGTGCCGTTAACAGAGAAGACAGGAAGAAAAGTGAGTTCGGCTAGGGAAAAGAACGATGTTGGTATTGTTGGTGAACGATATAAATGCTCTTAAAATAGGGCGTGTTGGACGTTATATTTAAGCTGAGTTCGTGTGCCGTTAACAGAGAAGACTGGAAGAAAAGTGAGTTCGGTAGGGAAATGAACGATATCGGCATTTTTGATGCACGATATAGGTCTCTTAACATAAGGCGTGTTGGACGTTATCCTTGTGCTGAGTTCGTGTGCCGCTGACAGAGAAGACTGGACGAAAATTCAGTTCGGCCAGGGAAACGAACGATGTCGGCATTTTTGGTGAACGATATAAATGCTATTAAAATAGGGCGTGTTGGACGCTATATTTGAGCTGAGTTCGTGTGCCGTTAACAGAGAAGACTGGAAAAAAAGTGAGTTCGGCTAGGGAAATGAACGATGTCGGCATTTTTGGTGAACGATATAAATGCTCTTAAAATAGGGCGTGTTGGCCGTTATCCTTGCGCTGAGTTCGTGTGCCGTTAACAGAGAAGACAGGAAGAAAAGTGAGTTCGGCTAGGGAAAAGAACGATGTTGGGATTTTTGGTGAACGATATAAATGCTCTTAAAATAGGGCGTGTTGGACGTTATATTTAAGCTGAGTTCGTGTGCCGTTAACAGAGAAGACTGGAAGAAAAGTGAGTTCGGTAGGGAAATGAACGATATCGGCATTTTTGATGCACGATATAGCTCTCTTAACATAAGGCGTGTTGGACGTTATCCTTGTGCTGAGTTCTTGTGCCGCTGACAGAAAAGACTGGAAGAAAAGTGAGTAGGGTAGGGAAATGAACGATATCGGCATTTTTGATGCACGATATAGCACTCTTAACTTAAGGCGTGTTGGACGTTATCCTTGTGCTGAGTTCGTGTGCCGTTAACAGAGAAGACAGGAAGAAAAGTGAGTTCTGCTAGAGAAACGAACGATGTCGGCATTTTTGGTGAACGATATAAATGCTCTTAAAATAGGGCGTGTTGGGCCGTTATCCTTGTGCTGAGTTCGTGTGCCGTTAACAGAGAAGACAGGAAGAAAAGTGAGTTCGGCTAGGGAAAAGAACGATGTTGGTATTGTTGGTGAACGATATAAATGCTCTTAAAATAGGGCGTGTTGGACGTTATATTTAAGCTGAGTTCGTGTGCCGTTAACAGACAAGACTGGAAGAAAAGTGAGTTCGGTAGGGAAATGAACGATATCGGCATTTTTGATGCACGATATAGCTCTCTTAACATAAGGCGCGTTGGACGTTATCCTTGTGCTGAGTTCGTGTGCCGCTGACAGAGAAGAGTGGACGAAAATTGAGTTCGGCCAGGGAAACGAACGATGTCGGCATTTTTGGTGAACGATATAAATGCTATTAAAATCGGGCGTGTTGGCCGTTATCCTTGTGCTGAGTTCGTGTGCCGTTAACAGAGAAGACAGGAAGAAAAGTGAGTTCTGCTAGAGAAACGAACGATGTCGGCATTTTTGGTGAACGATATAAATGCTCTTAAAATAGGGCGTGTTGGCCGTTATCCTTGTGCTGAGTTCGTGTGCCGTTAACAGAGAAGACAGGAAGAAAAGTGAGTTCGGCTAGGGAAAAGAACGATGTTGGTATTGTTGGTGAACGATATAAATGCTCTTAAAATAGGGCGTGTTGGACGTTATATTTAAGCTGAGTTCGTGTGCCGTTAACAGAGAAGACTGGAAGAAAAGTGAGTTCGGCTAGGGAAAAGAACGATGTTGGGATTTTTGGTGAACGATATAAATGCTCTTAAAATAGGGCGTGTTGGACGTTATATTTAAGCTGAGTTCGTGTGCCGTTAACAGAGAAGACAGGAAGAAAAGTGAGTTCGGCTAGGGAAAAGAACGATGTTGGGATTTTTGGTGAACGATATAAATGCTCTTAAAATAGGGCGTGTTGGACGTTATATTTAAGCTGAGTTCGTGTGCCGTTAACAGAGAAGACTGGAAGAAAAGTGAGTTCGGTAGGGAAATGAACGATATCGGCATTTTTGATGCACGATATAGCTCTCTTAACATAAGGCGTGTTGGACGTTATCCTTGTGCTGAGTTCGTGTGCCGTTAACAGAGAAGACAGGAAGAAAAGTGAGTTCTGCTAGAGAAACGAACGATGTCGGCATTTTTGGTGAACGATATAAATGCTCTTAAATAGGGCGTGTTGGCCGTTATCCTTGTGCTGAGTTCGTGTGCCGCTGACAGAGAAGACTGGACGAAAATTGAGTTCGGCCAGGGAAACGAACGATGTCGGCATTTTTGGTGAACGATATAAATGCTATTAAAACAGGGCGTGTTGGACGCTATATTTGAGCTGAGTTCGTGTGCCGTTAACAGAGAAGACTGGAAAAAAAGTGAGTTCGGCTAGGGAAATGAACGATGTCGGCATTTTTGGTGAACGATATAAATGCTCTTAAAATAGGGCGTGTTGGCCGTTATCCTTGTGCTGAGTTCGTGTGCCGTTAACAGAGAAGACAGGAAGAAAAGTGAGTTCGGCTAGGGAAAAGAACGATGTTGGGATTTTTGGTGAACGATATAAATGCTCTTAAAATAGGGCGTGTTGGACGTTATATTTAAGCTGAGTTCGTGTGCCGTTAACAGAGAAGACTGGAAGAAAAGTGAGTTCGGTAGGGAAATGAACGATATCGGCATTTTTGATGCACGATATAGCTCTCTTAACATAAGGCGTGTTGGACGTTATCCTTGTGCTGAGTTCGTGTGCCGTTAACAGAGAAGACAGAAGAAAAGTGAGTTCTGCTAGGGAAACGAACGATGTCGGCATTTTTGGTGAACGATATAAATGCTCTTAAAATAGGGCGTGTTGGCCGTTATCCTTGTGCTGAGTTCGTGTGCCGTTAACAGAGAAGACAGGAAGAAAAGTGAGTTCGGCTAGGGAAAAGAACGATGTTCATATTGTTGGTGAACGATATAAATGCTCTTAAAATAGGGCGTGTTGGCCGTTATCCTTGTGCTGAGTTCGTGTGCCGCTGACAGAGAAGACTGGACGAAAATTGAGTTCGGCCAGGGAAACCAACGATGTCGGCATTTTTGGTGAACGATATAAATGCTATTAAAATAGGGCGTGTTGGCCGTTATCCTTGTGCTGAGTTCGTGTGCCGCTGACAGAGAAGACTGGACGAAAATTGAGTTCGCCCAGGGAAACGAACGATGTCGGCATTTTTGGTGAACGATATAAATGCTATTAAAATAGGGCGTGTTGGACGTTATCCTTGTGCTGAGTTCGTGTGCCGCTGACAAAGAAGACTGGACGAAAATTGAGTTCGGCCAGGGAAACGAACGATGTCGGCATTTTTGGTGAACGATATAAATGCTATTAAAATAGGGCGTGTTGGACGCTATATTTGAGCTGAGTTCGTGTGCCGTTAACAGAGAAGACTGGAAAAAAAGTGAGTTCGGCTAGGGAAATGAACGATGTCGGCATTTTTGGTGAACGATATAAATGCTCTTAAAATAGGGGGTGTTGGACGTTATCCTTGTGCTGAGTTCGTGTGCCGCTGACAGAGAAGACTGGACGAAAATTGAGTTCGGCCAGGGAAACGAACGATGTCGGCATTTTTGGTGAACGATATAAATGCTCTTAAAATAGGGCGTGTTGGACGTTATATTTGAGCCGAGTTCGTGTGCCGTTAACAGAGAAGACTGGAAAAAAAGTGAGTTCGGCTAGGGAAATGAACGATGTCGGCATTTTTGGTGAACGATATAAATGCTCTTAAAATAGAGCGTGTTGGGCCTTATCCTTGAGCTGAGTTCGTGTGCCGTTAACAGAGAAGACAGGAAGAAAAGTGAGTTCGGCTAGGGAAAAGAACGATGTTGGGATTTTTGGTGCACGATAAAACTGCTGTTAACATAAGTGGTGTTGGACGTTATCCTTGTGCTGAGTTCGTGTGCCGCTGACAGAGAAGACTGGACGAAAATTGAGTTCGGCCAGGGAAACGAACGATGTCGGCATTTTTGGTGAACGATATAAATGCTATTAAAACAGGGCGTGTTGGACGCTATATTTGAGCTGAGTTCGTGTGCCGTTAACAGAGAAGACTGGAAAAAAAGTGAGTTCGGCTAGGGAAACGAACGATGTTGGCATTTTTGGTGCACGATATAACTGCTGTTAACATAAGTCGTGTTGGACGTTATCCTTGTGCTGAGTTCGTGTGCCGCTGACAGAGAAGACTGGACGAAAATTGAGTTCGGCCAGGGAAACGAACGATGTCGGCATTTTTGGTGAACGATATAAATGCTATTAAAATAGGGCGTGTTGGACGTTATATTTGAGCTGAGTTCGTGTGCCGTTAACAGAGAAGACTGGAAAAAAAGTGTGTTCGGCTAGGGAAATGAACGATGTTGGCATTTTTGGTGCACGATATAAATGCTCTTAAAATAGAGCATGTTGGAAGTTATCCTTGAGCTGATTTCGTTTGCGGTTGACAGAGGAGACTGAAAGGAAAATGAGTTCGGCCAGGGAATGAACGATGTCGATTTTGTGTCAGGGTATAAATGCTCTTAAAATAGAGCGTGTTGGGCCTTATCCTTGAGCTGAGATCGTGTGCCGTTAACAGAGAAGACTGGGAGAAAAGTGAGTTCGGCTAGGGAAATGAACGACGTTGGCATTTTTGGTGCACGATATAACTGCTGTTAACATAAGTCGTGTTGGACGTTATCCTTGTGCTGAGTTCGTGTGCCGCTGACAGAGAAGACTGGACGAAAATTGAGTTCGGCCAGGGAAACGAACGATGTCGGCATTTTTGGTGAACGATATAAATGCTCTTAAAATAGGGCGTGTTGGACGTTATATTTGAGCTGAGTTGTGTGCCGTTAACAGAGGAGACTGACAGGAAAGTGAGTTCGGCCAGGGAATGAACGATGTCGACATTTTTGTGTCAGGGTATAAATGCTCTTAAAATAGAGCGTGTTGGGCCTTATCCTTGAGCTGAGTTCGTGTGCCGTTAACAGAGAAGACTGGGAGAAAAGTGAGTTCGGCTAGGGAAATGAACGATGTTGGCATTTTTGGTGCACGATATAAATGCTCTTAAAATAGAGCGTGTCGGGCCTTATCCTTGGGCTGAGTTCGTGTGCCGTTAACAGAGAAGACAGGAAGAAAAGTGAGTTCGGCTAGGGAAAAGAACGATGTTGGGATTTTTGGTTCACGATATAAATGCTCTTAAAATAGAGCGTGTCGGGCCTTATCCTTGAGCTGAGTTTCGTGTGCCGTTAACAGAGAAGACAGGAAGAAAAGTGAGTTCGGCTAGGGAAATGAACGATGTTGGCATTTTTGGTGCACGATATAACTGCTGTTAACATAAGTCGTGTTGGACGTTATCCTTGTGCTGAGTTCGTGTGCCGTAACAGAGAAGACTGGAAGAAAAGTGAGTTCGGTTGGGAAATGAACGATATCGGCATTTTTGATGCACGATATAGCTCTCTTAACATAAGGCGTGTTGGACGTTATCCTTGTGCTGAGTTCGTGTGCGGTTGACGAGGAGACTGAAAGGAAAGTGAGTTCGGCTAGGGAAATGAACGATGTTGGCACATTTTTGGTGCACGATATAAATGCTCTTAAAATAGAGCGTGTCGGGCCTTATCCTTGAGCTGAGTTCGTGTGCCGTTAACCGAGAAGACCGGAAAAAAAGTGAGTTCGGTTGGGAAATGAACGATATCGGCATTTTTGATGCACGATATAAATGCTATTAAAATAGGGCGTGTTGGACGTTATATTTGAGCTGAGTTCGTGGCCGTTAACAGAGAAGACTGGAAAAAAAGTGTGTTCGGCTAGGGAAATGAACGATGTTGGCATTTTTGGTGCACGATATAAATGCTCTTAAAATAGAGCATGTTGGAAGTTATCCTTGAGCTGATTTCGTTTGCGGTTGACAGAGGAGACTGAAAGGAAAATGAGTTCGGCCAGGGAATGAACGATGTCGATTTTGTGTCAGGGTATAAATGCTCTTAAAATAGAGCGTGTTGGGCCTTATCCTTGAGCTGAGTTCGTGTGCCGTTAACAGAGAAGACTGGGAGAAAAGTGAGTTCGGCTAGGGAAATGAACGATGTTGGCATTTTTGGTGCACGATATAACTGCTGTTAACATAAGTCGTGTTGGACGTTATCCTTGTGCTGAGTTCGTGTGCCGCTGACAGAGAAGACTGGACGAAAATTGAGTTCGGCCAGGGAAACGAACGATGTCGGCATTTTTGGTGAACGATATAAATGCTATAAAATAGGGCGTGTTGGACGTTATATTTGAGCTGAGTTCGTGTGCCGTTAACAGAGAAGACTGGAAAAAAAGTGTGTTCGGCTAGGGAAATGAACGATGTTGGCATTTTTGGTGCACGATATAAATGCTCTTAAAATAGAGCATGTTGGAGTTATCCTTGAGCTGATTTCGTTTGCGGTTGACAGAGGAGACTGAAAGGAAAATGAGTTCGGCCAGGGAATGAACGATGTCGATTTTGTGTCAGGGTATAAATGCTCTTAAAATAGAGCGTGTTGGGCCTTATCCTTGAGCTGAGTTCGTGTGCCGTTAACAGAGAAGACTGGGAGAAAAGTGAGTTCGGCTAGGGAAATGAACGATGTTGGCATTTTTGGTGCACGATATAACTGCTGTTAACATAAGTCGTGTTGGACGTTATCCTTGTGCTGAGTTCGTGTGCCGCTGACAGAGAAGACTGGACGAAAATTGAGTTCGGCCAGGGAAACGAACGATGTCGGCATTTTTGGTGAACGATATAAATGCTCTTAAAATAGGGCGTGTTGGACGTTATATTTGAGCTGAGTTGTGTGCCGTTAACAGAGGAGACTGACAGGAAAGTGAGTTCGGCCAGGGAATGAACGATGTTGGCATTTTTGGTGCACGATATAAATGCTCTTAAAATAGAGCGTGTCGGGCCTTATCCTTGGGCTGAGTTCGTGTGCCGTTAACAGAGAAGACAGGAAGAAAAGTGAGTTCGGCTAGGGAAAAGAACGATGTTGGGATTTTTGGTTCACGATATAAATGCTCTTAAAATAGAGCGTGTCGGGCCTTATCCTTGAGCTGAGTTCGTGTGCCGTTAACAGAGAAGACAGGAAGAAAAGTGAGTTCGGCTAGGGAAATGAACGATGTTGGCATTTTTGGTGCACGATATAAATGCTGTTAACATAAGTCGTGTTGGACGTTATCCTTGTGCTGAGTTCGTGTGCCGTAACAGAGAAGACTGGAAGAAAAGTGAGTTCGGTTGGGAAATGAACGATATCGGCATTCTTGATGCACGATATAGCTCTCTTAACATAAGGCGTGTTGGACGTTATCCTTGTGCTGAGTTCGTGTGCGGTTGACGAGGAGACTGAAAGGAAAGTGAGTTCGGCTAGGGAAATGAACGATGTTGGCATTTTTGGTGCACGATATAAATGAGAGCGTGTCGGGCCTTATCCTTGAGCTGAGTTCGTGTGCCGTTAACAGAGAAGACCGGAAAAAAAGTGAGTTCGGTTGGGAAATGAACGATATCGGCATTTTTGATGCACGATATAGCTCTCTTAGCATAAGGCGTGTTGGACGTTATCCTTGTGCTGAGTTCGTGTGCGGTTGACGAGGAGACTGAAAGGAAAGTGAGTTCGGCTAGGGAAATGAACGATGTTGGCATTTTTGGTGCACGATATAACTGCTGTTAACATAAGTCGTGTTGGACGTTATCCTTGTGCTGAGTTCGTGTGCCGTAACAGAGAAGACTGGAAGAAAAGTGAGTTCGGTTGGGAAATGAACGATATCGGCATTTTTGAGGCACGATATAGCTCTCTTAACATAAGGCGTGTTGGACGTTATCCTTGTGCTGAGTTCGTGTGCCGCTGACAGAGAAGACTGGACGAAAATTGAGTTCGGCCAGGGAAACGAACGATGTCGGCATTTTTGGTGAACGATATAAATGCTCTTAAAATAGGGCGTGTTGGACGTTATATTTGAGCTGAGTTGTGTGCCGTTAACAGAGAAGACTGGAAAAAAAGTGAGTTCGGCTAGGGAAATGAACGATGTTGGCATTTTTGGTGCACGATATAAATGCTCTTAAAATAGCGCATGTTGGGCATTATCCCTGAGCTGAGTTCGTGTGCCGTTAACAGAGAAGACTGGAAAAAAAGTGAGTTCGGCTAGGGAAATGAACGATGTTGGCATTTTTGGTGCACGATATAACTGCTGTTAACATAAGTCGTGTTGGACGTTATCCTTGTGCTGAGTTCGTGTGCGGTTGACAGAGGAGACTGAAAGGAAAGTGAGTTCGGCCAGGGAATGAAGAGGTCGACATTTTTGTGTCAGGGTATAAACGCTCTTAAAATAGAGCGTGTTAGGCCTTATCCTTGAACTGAGTTCGTGTGCCGTTAACAGAGAAGACAGGAAAAATGTGAGTTCGGTTGGGAAATGAACGATATCGGCATTTTTGATGCACGATATAGCTCTCTTAACATAAGGCGTGTTGGACGTTATCCTTGTGCTGAGTTCGTGTGCGGTTGACGAGGAGACTGAAAGGAAAGTGAGTTCGGCTAGGGAAATGAACGATGTTGGCATTTTTGGTCCACGATATAAATGCTCTTAAAATAGAGCGTGTCGGGCCTTATCCTTGAGCTGAGTTCGTGTGCCGTTAACAGAGAAGACAGGAAGAAAAGTGAGTTCGGCTGGGGAAAAGAACGATGTTGGGATTTTTGGTGCACGATATAACTGCTGTTAACATAAGTCGTGTTGGACGTTATCCTTGTGCTGAGTTCGTGTGCCGCTGACAGAGAAGACTGGACGAAAATTGAGTTCGGCCAGGGAAACGAATGATGTCGGCATTTTTGGTGAACGATATAAATGCTATTAAAATAGGGCGTGTTGGACGTTATATTTGAGCTGAGTTGTGTGCCGTTAACAGAGAAGACTGGAAAAAAAGTGAGTTCGGCTAGGGAAATGAACGATGTTGGCATTTTTGGTGCACGATATAAATGCTCTTAAAATAGCGCATGTTGGGCATTATCCCTGAGCTGAGTTCGTGTGCCGTTAACAGAGAAGACTGGAAAAAAAGTGAGTTCGGCTAGGGAAATGAACGATGTTGGCATTTTTGGTGCACGATATAACTGCTGTTAACATAAGTCGTGTTGGACGTTATCCTTGTGCTGAGTTCGTGTGCGGTTGACAGAGGAGACTGAAAGGAAAGTGAGTTCGGCCAGGGAATGAACAGGTCGACATTTTTGTGTCAGGGTATAAACGCTCTTAAAATAGAGCGTGTTAGGCCTTATCCTTGAACTGAGTTCGTGTGCCGTTAACAGAGAAGACAGGAAAAATGTGAGTTCGGTTGGGAAATGAACGATATCGGCATTTTTGATGCACGATATAGCTCTCTTAACATAAGGCGTGTTGGACGTTATCCTTGTGCTGAGTTCGTGTGCGGTTGACGAGGAGACTGAAAGGAAAGTGAGTTCGGCTAGGGAAATGAACGATGTTGGCATTTTTGGTGCACGATATAAATGCTCTTAAAATAGAGCGTGTCGGGCCTTATCCTTGAGCTGAGTTCGTGTGCCGTTAACAGAGAAGACAGGAAGAAAAGTGAGTTCGGCTGGGGAAAAGAACGATGTTGGGATTTTTGGTGCACGATATAACTGCTGTTAACATAAGTCGTGTTGGACGTTATCCTTGTGCTGAGTTCGTGTGCCGCTGACAGAGAAGACTGGACGAAAATTGAGTTCGGCCAGGGAAACGAATGATGTCGGCATTTTTGGTGAACGATATAAATGCTATTAAAATAGGGCGTGTTGGACGTTATATTTGAGCTGAGTTCGTGTGCCGTTAACAGAGAAGACTGGAAAAAAAGTGTGTTCGGCTAGGGAAATGAACGATGTTGGCATTTTTGGTGCACGATATAAATGCTCTTAAAATAGAGCATGTTGGAAGTTATCCTTGAGCTGATTTCGTTTGCGGTTGACAGAGGAGACTGAAAGGAAAATGAGTTCGGCCAGGGAATGAACGATGTCGATTTTGTGTCAGGGTATAAATGCTCTTAAAATAGAGCGTGTTGGGCCTTATCCTTGAGCTGAGTTCGTGTGCCGTTAACAGAGAAGACTGGGAGAAAAGTGAGTTCGGCTAGGGAAATGAACGATGTTGGCATTTTTGGTGCACGATATAACTGCTGTTAACATAAGTCGTGTTGGACGTTATCCTTGTGCTGGGTTCGTGTGCCGCTGACAGAGAAGACTGGACGAAAATTGAGTTCGGCCAGGGAAACGAACGATGTCGGCATTTTTGGTGAACGATATAAATGCTCTTAAAATAGGGCGTGTTGGACGTTATATTTGAGCTGAGTTGTGTGCCGTTAACAGAGGAGACTGACAGGAAAGTGAGTTCGGCCAGGGAATGAACGATGTCGACATTTTTGTGTCAGGGTATAAATGCTCTTAAAATAGAGCGTGTTGGGCCTTATCCTTGAGCTGAGTTCGTGTGCCGTTAACAGAGAAGACTGGGAGAAAAGTGAGTTCGGCTAGGGAAATGAACGATGTTGGCATTTTTGGTGCACGATATAAATGCTCTTAAAATAGAGCGTTTCGGGCCTTATCCTTGGGCTGAGTTCGTGTGCCGTTAACAGAGAAGACAGGAAGAAAAGTGAGTTCGGCTAGGGAAAAGAACGATGTTGGGATTTTTGGTTCACGATATAAATGCTCTTAAAATAGAGCGTGTCGGGCCTTATCCTTGAGCTGAGTTCGTGTGCCGTTAACAGAGAAGACAGGAAGAAAAGTGAGTTCGGCTAGGGAAATGAACGATGTTGGCATTTTTGGTGCACGATATAACTGCTGTTAACATAAGTCGTGTTGGACGTTATCCTTGTGCTGAGTTCGTGTGCCGTAACAGAGAAGACTGGAAGAAAAGTGAGTTCGGTTGGGAAATGAACGATATCGGCATTTTTGATGCACGATATAGCTCTCTTAACATAAGGCGTGTTGGACGTTATCCTTGTGCTGAGTTCGTGTGCGGTTGACGAGGAGACTGAAAGGAAAGTGAGTTCGGCTAGGGAAATGAACGATGTTGGCATTTTTGGTGCACGATATAAATGCTCTTAAAATAGAGCGTGTCGTGCCTTATCCTTGAGCTGAGTTCGTGTGCCGTTAACAGAGAAGACCGGAAAAAAAGTTTGTTCGGTTGGGAAATGAACGATATCGGCATTTTTGATGCACGATATAGCTCTCTTAGCATAAGGCGTGTTGGACGTTATCCTTGTGCTGAGTTCGTGTGCGGTTGACGAGGAGACTGAAAGGAAAGTGAGTTCGGCTAGGGAAATGAACGATGTTGGCATTTTTGGTGCACGATATAACTGCTGTTAACATAAGTCGTGTTGGACGTTATCCTTGTGCTGAGTTCGTGTGCCGTAACAGAGAAGACTGGAAGAAAAGTGAGTTCGGTTGGGAAATGAACGATATCGGCATTTTTGATGCACGATATAGCTCTCTTAACATAAGGCGTGTTGGACGTTATCCTTGTGCTGAGTTCGTGTGCGGTTGACGAGGAGACTGAAAGGAAAGTGAGTTCGGCTAGGGAAATGAACGATGTTGGCATTTCTGGTGCACGATATAAATGCTCTTAAAATAGAGCTGTCGGGCCTTATCCTTGAGCTGAGTTCGTGTGCCGTTAACAGAGAAGACAGGAAGAAAAGTGAGTTCGGCTAGGGAAAAGAACGATGTTGGGATTTTTGGTGCACGATATAACTGCTGTTAACATAAGTCGTGTTGGACGTTATCCTTGTGCTGAGTTCGTGTGCCGCTGACAGAGAAGACTGGACGAAAATTGAGTTCGGCCAGGGAAACGAACGATGTCGGCATTTTTGGTGAACGATATAAATGCTCTTAAAATAGGGCGTGTTGGACGTTATATTTGAGCTGAGTTGTGTGCCGTTAACAGAGAAGACTGGAAAAAAAGTGAGTTCGGCTAGGGAAATGAACGATGTTGGCATTTTTGGTGCACGATATAAATGCTCTTAAAATAGCGCGTGTTGGGCATTATCCTTGAGCTGAGTTCGTGTGCCGTTAACAGAGAAGACTGGAAAAAAAGTGAGTTCGGCTAGGGAAATGAACGATGTTGGCATTTTTGGTGCACGATATAACTGCTGTTAACATAAGTCGTGTTGGACGTTATCCTTGTGCTGAGTTCGTGTGCGGTTGACAGAGGAGACTGAAAGGAAAGTGAGTTCGGCCAGGGAATGAAGAGGTCGACATTTTTGTGTCAGGGTATAAACGCTCTTAAAATAGAGCGTGTTAGGCCTTATCCTTGAACTGAGTTCGTGTGCCGTTAACAGAGAAGACAGGAAAAAAAGTGAGTTCGGTTGGGAAATGAACGATATCGGCATTTTTGATGCACGATATAGCTCTCTTAACATAAGGAGTGTTGGACGTTATCCTTGTGCTGAGTTCGTGTGCGGTTGACGAGGAGACTGAAAGGAAAGTGAGTTCGGCTAGGGAAATGAACGATGTTGGCATTTTTGGTGCACGATATAAATGCTCTTAAAATAGAGCGTGTCGGGCCTTATCCTTGAGCTGAGTTCGTGTGCCGTTAACAGAGAAGACAGGAAGAAAAGTGAGTTCGGCTGGGGAAAAGAACGATGTTGGGATTTTTGGTGCACGATATAACTGCTGTTAACATAAGTCGTGTTGGACGTTATCCTTGTGCTGAGTTCGTGTGCCGCTGACAGAGAAGACTGGACGAAAATTGAGTTCGGCCAGGGAAACGAACGATGTCGGCATTTTTGGTGAACGATATAAATGCTCTTAAAATAGAGCGTGTCGGGCCTTATCCTTGAGCTGAGTTCGTGTGCCGTTAACAGAGAAGACCGGAAAAAAAGTTTGTTCGGTTGGGAAATGAACGATATCGGCATTTTTGATGCACGATATAGCTCTCTTAGCATAAGGCGTGTTGGACGTTATCCTTGTGCTGAGTTCGTGTGCGGTTGACGAGGAGACTGAAAGGAAAGTGAGTTCGGCTAGGGAAATGAACGATGTTGGCATTTTTGGTGCACGATATAACTGCTGTTAACATAAGTCGTGTTGGACGTTATCCTTGTGCTGAGTTCGTGTGCCGTAACAGAGAAGACTGGAAGAAAAGTGAGTTCGGTTGGGAAATGAACGATATCGGCATTTTTGATGCACGATATAGCTCTCTTAACATAAGGCGTGTTGGACGTTATCCTTGTGCTGAGTTCGTGTGCGGTTGACGAGGAGACTGAAAGGAAAGTGAGTTCGGCTAGGGAAATGAACGATGTTGGCATTTCTGGTGCACGATATAAATGCTCTTAAAATAGAGCTGTCGGGCCTTATCCTTGAGCTGAGTTCGTGTGCCGTTAACAGAGAAGACAGGAAGAAAAGTGAGTTCGGCTAGGGAAAAGAACGATGTTGGGATTTTTGGTGCACGATATAACTGCTGTTAACATAAGTCGTGTTGGACGTTATCCTTGTGCTGAGTTCGTGTGCCGCTGACAGAGAAGACTGGACGAAAATTGAGTTCGGCCAGGGAAACGAACGATGTCGGCATTTTTGGTGAACGATATAAATGCTCTTAAAATAGGGCGTGTTGGACGTTATATTTGAGCTGAGTTGTGTGCCGTTAACAGAGAAGACTGGAAAAAAAGTGAGTTCGGCTAGGGAAATGAACGATGTTGGCATTTTTGGTGCACGATATAACTGCTGTTAACATAAGTCGTGTTGGACGTTATCCTTGTGCTGAGTTCGTGTGCGGTTGACAGAGGAGACTGAAAGGAAAGTGAGTTCGGCCAGGGAATGAAGAGGTCGACATTTTTGTGTCAGGGTATAAACGCTCTTAAAATAGAGCGTGTTAGGCCTTATCCTTGAACTGAGTTCGTGTGCCGTTAACAGAGAAGACAGGAAAAAAAGTGAGTTCGGTTGGGAAATGAACGATATCGGCATTTTTGATGCACGATATAGCTCTCTTAACATAAGGCGTGTTGGACGTTATCCTTGTGCTGAGTTCGTGTGCGGTTGACGAGGAGACTGAAAGGAAAGTGAGTTCGGCTAGGGAAATGAACGATGTTGGCATTTTTGGTGCACGATATAAATGCTCTTAAAATAGAGCGTGTCGGGCCTTATCCTTGAGCTGAGTTCGTGTGCCGTTAACAGAGAAGACAGGAAGAAAAGTGAGTTCGGCTGGGGAAAAGAACGATGTTGGGATTTTTGGTGCACGATATAACTGCTGTTAACATAAGTCGTGTTGGACGTTATCCTTGTGCTGAGTTCGTGTGCCGCTGACAGAGAAGACTGGACGAAAATTGAGTTCGGCCAGGGAAACGAACGATGTCGGCATTTTTGGTGAACGATATAAATGCTATTAAAATAGGGCGTGTTGGACGTTATATTTGAGCTGAGTTCGTGTGCCGTTAACAGAGAAAACTGGAAAAAAAGTGTGTTCGGCTAGGGAAATGAACGATGTTGGCATTTTTGGTGCACGATATAAATGCTCTTAAAATAGAGCATGTTGGAAGTTATCCTTGAGCTGATTTCGTTTGCGGTTGACAGAGGAGACTGAAAGGAAAATGAGTTCGGCCAGGGAATGAACGATGTCGATTTTGTGTCAGGGTATAAATGCTCTTAAAATAGAGCGTGTTGGGCCTTATCCTTGAGCTGAGTTCGTGTGCCGTTAACAGAGAAGACTGGGAGAAAAGTGAGTTCGGCTAGGGAAATGAACGATGTTGGCATTTTTGGTGCACGATATAACTGCTGTTAACATAAGTCGTGTTGGACGTTATCCTTGTGCTGAGTTCGTGTGCCGCTGACAGAGAAGACTGGACGAAAATTGAGTTCGGCCAGGGAAACGAACGATGTCGGCATTTTTGGTGAACGATATAAATGCTCTTAAAATAGGGCGTGTTGGACGTTACATTTGAGCTGAGTTGTGTGCCGTTAACAGAGGAGACTGACAGGAAAGTGAGTTCGGCCAGGGAATGAACGATGTCGACATTTTTGTGTCAGGGTATAAATGCTCTTAAAATAGAGCGTGTTGGGCCTTATCCTTGAGCTGAGTTCGTGTGCCGTTAACAGAGAAGACTGGGAGAAAAGTGAGTTCGGCTAGGGAAATGAACGATGTTGGCATTTTTGGTGCACGATATAAATGCTCTTAAAATAGAGCGTGTCGGGCCTTATCCTTGAGCTGAGTTCGTGTGCCGTTAACAGAGAAGACCGGAAAAAAAGTTTGTTCGGTTGGGAAATGAACGATATCGGCATTTTTGATGCACGATATAGCTCTCTTAGCATAAGGCGTGTTGGACGTTATCCTTGTGCTGAGTTCGTGTGCGGTTGACGAGGAGACTGAAAGGAAAGTGAGTTCGGCTAGGGAAATGAACGATGTTGGCATTTTTGGTGCACGATATAACTGCTGTTAACATAAGTCGTGTTGGACGTTATCCTTGTGCTGAGTTCGTGTGCCGTAACAGAGAAGACTGGAAGAAAAGTGAGTTCGGTTGGGAAATGAACGATATCGGCATTTTTGATGCACGATATAGCTCTCTTAACATAAGGCGTGTTGGACGTTATCCTTGTGCTGAGTTCGTGTGCGGTTGACGAGGAGACTGAAAGGAAAGTGAGTTCGGCTAGGGAAATGAACGATGTTGGCATTTCTGGTGCACGATATAAATGCTCTTAAAATAGAGCTGTCGGGCCTTATCCTTGAGCTGAGTTCGTGTGCCGTTAACAGAGAAGACAGGAAGAAAAGTGAGTTCGGCTAGGGAAAAGAACGATGTTGGGATTTTTGGTGCACGATATAACTGCTGTTAACATAAGTCGTGTTGGACGTTATCCTTGTGCTGAGTTCGTGTGCCGCTGACAGAGAAGACTGGACGAAAATTGAGTTCGGCCAGGGAAACGAACGATGTCGGCATTTTTGGTGAACGATATAAATGCTCTTAAAATAGGGCGTGTTGGACGTTATATTTGAGCTGAGTTGTGTGCCGTTAACAGAGAAGACTGGAAAAAAAGTGAGTTCGGCTAGGGAAATGAACGATGTTGGCATTTTTGGTGCACGATATAAATGCTCTTAAAATAGCGCGTGTTGGGCATTATCCTTGAGCTGAGTTCGTGTGCCGTTAACAGAGAAGACTGGAAAAAAAGTGAGTTCGGCTAGGGAAATGAACGATGTTGGCATTTTTGATGCACGATATAGCTCTCTTAACATAAGGCGTGTTGGACGTTATCCTTGTGCTGAGTTCGTGTGCGGTTGACGAGGAGACTGAAAGGAAAGTGAGTTCGGCTAGGGAAATGAACGATGTTGGCATTTCTGGTGCACGATATAAATGCTCTTAAAATAGAGCTGTCGGGCCTTATCCTTGAGCTGAGTTCGTGTGCCGTTAACAGAGAAGACAGGAAGAAAAGTGAGTTCGGCTAGGGAAAAGAACGATGTTGGGATTTTTGGTGCACGATATAACTGCTGTTAACATAAGTCGTGTTGGACGTTATCCTTGTGCTGAGTTCGTGTGCCGCTGACAGAGAAGACTGGACGAAAATTGAGTTCGGCCAGGGAAACGAACGATGTCGGCATTTTTGGTGAACGATATAAATGCTATTAAAACAGGGCGTGTTGGACGCTATATTTGAGCTGAGTTCGTGTGCCGTTAACAGAGAAGACAGGAAGAAAAGTGAGTTCGGCTAGGGAAAAGAACGATGTTGGGATTTTTGGTTAACGATATAAATGCTCTTAAAATAGGGCGTGTTGGACGTTATATTTAAGCTGAGTTCGTGTGCCGTTAACAGAGAAGACTGGAAGAAAAGTGAGTTCGGTAGGGAAATGAACGATATCGGCATTTTTGATGCACGATATAGCTCTCTTAACATAAGGCGTGTTGGACGTTATCCTTGTACTGAGTTCGTGTGCCGTTAACAGAGAAGACAGGAAGAAAAGTGAGTTCTGCTAGGGAAAAGAACGATGTTGGGATTTTTGGTGCACGATATAACTGCTGTTAACATAAGTCGTGTTGGACGTTATCCTTGTGCTGAGTTCGTGTGCCGCTGACAGAGAAGACAGGAAGAAAAGTGAGTTCTGCTAGGGAAAAGAACGATGTTGGGATTTTTGGTGCACGATATAACTGCTGTTAACATAAGTCGTGTTGGACGTTATCCTTGTGCTGAGTTCGTGTGCCGCTGACAGAGAGGACTGGACGAAAATTGAGTTCGGCCAGGGAAACGAACGATGTCGGCATTTTTGGTGAACGATATAAATGCTATTAAAATAGGGCGTGTTGGACGCTATATTTGAGCTGAGTTCGTGTGCCGTTAACAGAGAAGACTGGAAGAAAAGTGAGTTCGGTAGGGAAATGAACGATATCGGCATTTTTGATGCACGATATAGCTCTCTTAACATAAGGCGTGTTGGACGTTATCCTTGTGCTGAGTTCGTGTGCCGCTGACAGAGAGGACTGGACGAAAATTCAGTTCGGCCAGGGAAACGAACGATGTCGGCATTTTTGGTGAACGATATAAATGCTATTAAAACAGGGCGTGTTGGACGCTATATTTGAGCTGAGTTCATGTGCCGTTAACAGAGAAGACTGGAAAAAAAGTGAGTTCGGCTAGGGAAATGAACGATGTCGGCATTTTTGGTGAACGATATAAATGCTCTTAAAATAGGGCGTGTTGGCCGTTATCCTTGCGCTGAGTTCGTGTGCCGTTAACAGAGAAGACAGGAAGAAAAGTGAGTTCGGCTAGGGAAAAGAACGATGTTGGGATTTTTGGTGAACGATATAAATGCTCTTAAAATAGGGCGTGTTGGACGTTATATTTAAGCTGAGTTCGTGTGCCGTTAACAGAGAAGACTGGAAGAAAAGTGAGTTCGGTAGGGAAATGAACGATATCGGCATTTTTGATGCACGATATAGCTCTCTTAACATAAGGCGTGTTGGACGTTATCCTTGTGCTGAGTTCGTGTGCCGCTGACAGAGAAGACTGGAAGAAAAGTGAGTTGGGTAGGGAAATGAACGATATCGGCATTTTTGATGCACGATATAGCTCTCTTAACTTAAGGCGTGTTGGACGTTATCCTTGTGCTGAGTTCGTGTGCCGTTAACAGAGAAGACAGGAAGAAAAGTGAGTTCTGCTAGAGAAACGAACGATGTCGGCATTTTTGGTGAACGATATAAATGCTCTTAAAATAGGGCGTGTTGGCCGTTATCCTTGTGCTGAGTTCGTGTGCCGTTAACAGAGAAGACAGGAAGAAAAGTGAGTTCGGCTAGGGAAAAGAACGATGTTGGTATTGTTGGTGAACGATATAAATGCTCTTAAAATAGGGCGTGTTGGACGTTATATTTAAGCTGAGTTCGTGTGCCGTTAACAGAGAAGACTGGAAGAAAAGTGAGTTCGGTAGGGAAATGAACGATATCGGCATTTTTGATGCACGATATAGCTCTCTTAACATAAGGCGTGTTGGACGTTATCCTTGTGCTGAGTTCGTGTGCCGCTGACAGAGAAGACTGGACGAAAATTCAGTTCGGCCAGGGAAACGAACGATGTCGGCATTTTTGGTGAACGATATAAATGCTATTAAAATAGGGCGTGTTGGACGCTATATTTGAGCTGAGTTCGTGTGCCGTTAACAGAGAAGACTGGAAAAAAAGTGAGTTCGGCTAGGGAAATGAACGATGTCGGCATTTTTGGTGAACGATATAAATGCTCTTAAAATAGGGCGTGTTTGCCGTTATCCTTGCGCTGAGTTCGTGTGCCGTTAACAGAGAAGACAGGAAGAAAAGTGAGTTCGGCTAGGGAAAAGAACGATGTTGGGATTTTTGGTGAACGATATAAATGCTCTTAAAATAGGGCGTGTTGGACGTTATATTTAAGCTGAGTTCGTGTGCCGTTAACAGAGAAGACTGGAAGAAAAGT
>NW_028293809.1:0-22548 GCF_964341445.2 Mesoplodon mirus | reverse complement strand
TGACATCAATTTCATTCCATAACCTATCACATTAAAGTGGTAGCAATCAAAATCCAATATAAATTCGCGCTTTGGATTAAATGGAAACCAATAACAACGGCTCGAAGTGAAGTGGAAATTGTTTGGAAAAGTGCTGAGATTCGTTTGAAAAACCATGGTAAAACCATGAAAATCAAAAGAATAAAAGAACGTGTCCATGCCGACAAATTATGGGATACAGGTTATTGTTCAAATGTTTATGGATAAGCATATGAGAAATGAGACTAGAGATTAACAAGACTTTATTGTCGTGAAGCCTTGAGGCAAAGCCGGGAGTGCCACAACTAGAATAAAAAGTAACACTGTCGTTATGTGGATGAGAAGTGCAATTAATTCATCGCCTTTTTCGTGGTTCAGATGTCGCCAAACTTACAATAATTTGATCTTAAAGCGAAGTATTACAAGTCTTCGTGGTTTTTGCTTTCGTTTTTTAACGTTCCTATGTTACTGAACTGTTTTAAGGAATAAGGAAACAGTGAAGATCATGGTTTTTGAAACTGTCGCGCTTTAAATTCAATTAAACCGTATTCTATTAAAACATAGATTTCGCCACAGATTTTTGTTCAATACTTTTGCATGTATAGTATAACGACCCTATTTTTAGTCCATTTTAAGCAAAATGAGAAAAGGAAAATCGAGTACTTTTATGCGCGAATTCAAACTAGGAGGTTAAATTTGAGAAAAAAAAAATAAATATAAATGGAAACAATCCAAAATTTTGTCGCTAATGGTAAAATAATTGTTCAGAGATTATCTTCTAAAAATCTTGGAAATTTCAATTTTTTACTACAAGACGGAAAATTGCTAACGTCTTTCCACTATGTTCATAGATGCCGAGCAAATTCTTTATCCATATCAAACATAAAGAATTGACCTAATGCTAAAATTCACAAGGAAAAAAGAACATTAGTTACTGAAGTGGAGCAAGAACAGAACAGACAGCCTGCATCTCTGTTCGAGAATAAAAACTACTCTTTATGCACTTTTCGTAAGCTCGATAATAAAAATTGAACTCTGAACAAGACCAAAAATCAAAATTTTCAATACAATCTTCTACCAGTAATAAATTATTGAATATAATTCAAATGCAGAAGAAATTTTTTGATGACTTTTTTGTTTTAACAGCATCTAATAAATGACGAAAAATGAGGCCTCACATTTTAACCATTCACAATGCAAGCTTGAAGCAAATTTTTCACTTTATAAATAGCGTTAAGAATCTAACAAAAGGCATTACAAACGAAATGTTCGCCATCAAACGATACAAATTAATCCAGATCATCAGCACAGGTGTCAAGAAACAAAGCGTGAAATCCATAAATAGTATATGACCCGAGAACAATTAATGGTAATTTAAGAAAGATGATTTTTCATTTACTCACCAAATATTAAGAATATGTGATGATAAGAGAAAGGACAGCTTGTGCTTTAGAATTTCAATCCAAAAAAGCAAACGTCGATTGCATTGTATTCGGTGAGAAATGTAGTGTTCCAAGTAGCAGCACAACTACAAAGCGCTGTCGTCAGGATCTACGTCAGAACCTTACGACAGCAGTAATTGGTTTTTTCAGAGTGAACGACTAGCGCCGCGTACACGAGGAATGAGTGAATGAATGTGTCTGAATGAACTATTGAATGTCTGCAAAACGAAAGAGATCCCCAGAAATCTTGCACTCATCAAACACATTCCACGAAAATTTCCCTAAAAGATACTGTCAGATCTAAGTCACAGCTTTCTGATGTTTTTTAAATACTTCAACTTATTGTCTATAAAGAGTGGATATTGTGGATTTTACGGTATTAGCTGTAGAAAAGAGTAAACTGAAGAAATTGTGTAATTTTGAGCATTTTTTTGTTTATTAGATAGTTACCCTTTTTATTTCAAAAAGTTTTTGTTCCACTCATAGTGAGTTTTTTTAAGGTTCATAAACAAAATTGTTTTACCATCGGATCGGCCTACTATCATTGCCAACTTAGGC
The DNA here is from genome assembly GCF_964341445.2 of Mesoplodon mirus. Taxonomy (NCBI): domain Eukaryota; kingdom Metazoa; phylum Chordata; class Mammalia; order Artiodactyla; family Ziphiidae; genus Mesoplodon; species Mesoplodon mirus. The sequence goes on along the minus strand of NW_028293809.1, from coordinate 20,530 downwards.
GGGTTTCCAGGTTCATCAATACGGTACAGAAGCAAATTCAGCAAATTCTCAGTCGTGTGGGCTCAATACTATGAAAAAATACCTTACAAAAGCACTCTCAAACTAGTAGAGAAGGAGAATTGGGTAGTGATAATGTAGGGTTAACTCAGTTCAATAGGATCATATTACAACTACGTTTCGCATTCCAGCGATAACGCTTTCTTAAGGTGAAATTTACTTGACGTGAAGTGGGTAAATACTTTCTTTGAGTTCATTTATCTCAACAATACCATAATTGAATTGCAAGGATTCGTCTGTTGGTGAAATACGATAAACGTAATACCGTTGATTAGTTTGAAATACAGTACGGTTTTTAATAAAGTTTAGGCGAAATTGCAGTAAATGTAAAAATTCGCCAGAAGATTCCGGATATTTCTTTAGCTAGCATGTATTCACAAAGATATACGAATACTCAACACTAAGTAATCCATAATTAGTTAGTCCCAAGGCTACGTTACACGTGGTCAGGTGGAGTAAGAAGGTTAAACTTGGATAAAAAGTTGCCTTATACCTACAAGTACGCACGTGAGAATGTCATGCGCAAATTACATCCTGCAAGTTTATTTAACCAAAACCCTGTAATCAATAGACTGTTAAATGCATGGGCGATGGTATGGAGTGGTTACAAAAGATAACTTCTATTACATATATGGTAAAGCTCAGCAATCTACATGTAAGCATAACTAGTCCAATGGAGTACTTCTGTAGTATACACTGCGATTTTTCTGACTAAAAATAGAAAAAATATTGGGAATTATTTGCTTTAATTAGAGTTCATAATATGAAAAGCTTGTGAAGATTCCAGCCCGATTAATTCTTGATGGCTGATTACGTCAGACAGAGATTGACGTTCATTCTTTAACATGAGCTATGATGAAGATTAGACCTAGGGATTCTTTATGAACATTCGGAAGTTTATCAGAGATTTTCTAGGTTTTCAGCACCAAAATTTGCCTTAGGCCAACCTCTGGAAAACGTACAGACTAAGATGGAATGAAAACGGTGAGGATCTGCCAGAGTTCATCACGTTGACGAAGACCTGTCATGGTATAATAATTCATAATTCTAAGAGATTCCCTAAAAAGGCGCGGGTAGCGCAGTAGTTAGAGGTGCCCTGCAATACACACTGGATTCGATCTCGCACCCCGGGCACCGAGCATTCCATCCTTCTGGAGTCGTTAAATTGCTACCAGAATTGTCTGGAGGATAAAAATACTGACTTGATAGATCGGGTGGCCCAGCAAGTACATTGTTTAGGCCACATATACATTCAGTCACCTCTACGATGTCCGATGAAGTCGAATACATGGGGCATCCCCAGAGATTGATCAACGCCAACCACTTTATTGTTTTCTTTATCCTCTACAAAATCAAGACATGGTGGAATCTCAGAGGTGAGTGCAGTAACAAAATAGGCTACGTCTTTGTCCCAAAATCTTACAAAGGATCGGCACACGGCAAGTTGGGCGTAAGAGCGTTTTTTTTTTCGCAGAAAGCGACAAAGTCTTCGAAAGCTCTTTCAGCAAAAGTTTTTTAGTGAAAATTTTTCCAGTTTGTAGTTGTCAATATAGTCGAAAAAGGTGGTAAACAGTTGGCTAGAGGTACAATGAGCACGCAGAGGAAGAACTCTATAGTCCAGTTCATTCAACACCTGCACAGTTACTTGTCAAACTGTTGATCGATCATTGTAGTATACCGGGATTGATGCTTAATTGTTGTTGTGTTTGCTGCAATTAACTGTGGTTTTCATGACAATGCAAGACTATTTTTTGCTTTGATCGCTTTACCCTAATTCTAAAAGTGTGCCACAAACGAATAAGTCGCCGTAACCATCTTTTGATGTATATTAGACTTCGGAAAGTTTCTACGAACGTCATCTCTGCCTAGCAACTGGAACAAAGAAATAACAAAAAAAATAAAATAAATAAAAAATAAAATAAATGAAAAAGAAAAAAATAAAATAAATAAATATATAAATAATAAATAAATATATATATATAAATATAATAATATATAAATAATATATATAATATAATAATAAAGAAATAAAATAAATAACATAACTAAAAATAACAAACAACAAAGCCTTGAAATTGTAAAGACTTTTTGCCTTGGGAGTTATTTCAACTAGTCGAAAACTATTATAAATCATGAAAAAATAGAAAAATCTTACACGACAAGCAGTTAATTGCGAAACAGGTTACTTGCAGAGGCAGGATATGCAAGAGAATTTTATTACAAGATGAACTGGCAAAGTTCATAGCGATAAACTTGTTTTTGCACTAGCCCTGGGGAAATACTGTTGTTGACAACTTCGACGAAGAATACGACTTGATTATCCAAAATTTTGAAGATAGTGGCAGAAAGCGTAATGTGGAATTCAAAAAGAGTCCATTGTGTTAAGAACCACTTCGACTTGCAAGCCAACGTAGAGTAGCAGTTGCTATAGATATAAATAACACAAAAACTTGCAAAGCGAAGCGGTATAAGATGATGTTATGAACGGAAGCAATGCTAGCTAGTGTTGCAATGATTTAAAGGAGCATCTAAATCTTCTAAGATTTATGTGTCAAAATGATTGTCCAGGATGCAACGGCTATCGCATCCAAAACGTTTGGGTAGGAGTTTTAAAGATTTATCAGTCGGAAACTGACGTTGAAAATAATCAATAAAACGAAGTTATTAATTAAGTGCAAATAGGAGACATTCGGGGCCCATAGCGCAGCGGTTTAAGGTGCCCTACAATACGCATTAATTTGATCCATCGCTACGTACTCACCATTCTTGCGAGGTTGGTAAATTGGTAACAGAATTGTCTGTGAGGATAAAAACACTGACTTGATAGTTCGGCTGGCTCCCGCAAGTCATTGTATAGGCCACATATGCATTCAATCACCTCTAAGATGTACGATGAAGTCGAATGCATGGCGCATCCCTCAGAGACTGATCAACGCCAATCGCTATATTCTTTATCCTTTTTTATGAAACATTCATGAGATGGATAAACATTATCAGAAAAAATTTTGTATAGCAGGACGATCTATTATCACAAGCTTCGAAAATAAACCCAAAAGTAGGTTGCATTGTCTTAGAGATTTTAAAAAGTTAATCCAAAACCAAGTTATAATCAACTTAGAAAAAACGAAGAGATTTTTAGGAAACTTCCGAGCATACCAATAGAATGGCGAATGGTATGGGTTGTTAAGCAAGCTAACTGATCACATACTGTCAAGAAGACGTTTTTTCTCTAAATATAAAAAATTCTGCTTATACCTTAGATTAGCTTTACCACATTTAGAATTTACATCTAAGCTTTCTTCCATTTCTTAATGACTTACGGTATCGAGTTGATCGAAAAAGATATGTTCAGTTTTAGCCTTCACAGATGTGCCAGACATTATAGCGTGCACAGGACAGACTTTGTCGGCTTACTAGAAAATTGATCCAGGTGTTTTGTGTACATTTTCCCCTCTGCATTGAGCGTATTCTTAGCAAGTAAGTGACAACAGTAGTGCACAATAGGTTGAGTATTGAGAGAATAGGAGAGAGACGGAGCTTGCGCGCAGTATGAATAAGTTTGTTAAAAACATTATGAGACTGAATTGATTATTAACTCTTAGCTCCAGCTTGCACAACTTTTTTTAAGTTAAATAACCTTAAAGTTTATAATACAGTTTAAAGCGCCATTTTTGCACGTCTGCGAAGCAGACTAAACTACAAAATTCTCATAATAGTTAAAATCCGCTGTTCAAAAACGTCGAAGAACTGTCAGCAACGAATCGCTGGATAATAGCAGCAAACTAAGTGCCCGGCAAAATAACATCACAAAATATGAAAAAAACTTAAACATAGTAGAACGTTTAGGTTGTTAAGATAAATTTCAAAACTTTTGGAACCATTTCTTTCACGTGAGAAGAATTTGATTTTTTCGGGACGAATTCGAAGATTTACTGCATTTATTAGCACTAAAAGTTTTTGCGCGTGCTTTAATGAGATGCCGTCTGCAAAGAAGGATGTTCTATATTTAGCAACAGAATAAACGAAATTGAAGGACAAGCCACTAAAGCATGAAGAGGTTTTCTTGGATACTTTTAAGAAAATTTATTTGATCACATTTGTGGTCCTTTTTCAAAGACAGCAGAACCTCCAGAGCAATTTCTCATTTCACTCCTCACTTGTTTCTTAGGTAAGATTGTTTTCTACCGTGTCGAGACAGTCCCACCAACGTTACCTTGACCTTTACTAGAAGAACTGACGACTTGTTTTTGATGGAGAGACAGTCACAATGTTGCCAAGCTTAACCTAAGATTCGTGATATGTGTGTGTTGATAATCACGCTTCCTAATGAAGAAACCGGACTAATTTATTTTCAATTTTGGTGGCCCAGTCAGTCAAGAAATCAATTCTAAATCACCCTTCTTTATTTTGTAGCTCGTACCACCGAACACCTCTTCTCAAACTTAATCCATTGTTGAAACTCCAGATAAGACATTATCATATCATCAACCCTTCCCATCTATCGGTCCATTGGTCCTCCTTAATACGACTGTGGGGTATATTTAGGCGATAAACTCTGATGCGCGGCAGGGACTTCGTTTCTCAGCAAGGTCTTTCACATTGATTGGGAAACAGTTCGATAATTCTTTCCGAAAATCGAGCTAATGGTAAACAAATGCTATGGCGCTGAGCTAAAGAGAAAGTTATTAGAAAACTAGCAAATTACCCATGGATTCACAAAGGACAGTGATTAAACAGTAGTGGCTAGTTGAAAATGCTTTAGCTAAGCTGCTTCGGTTCTCAACGAGGTAATTAATCGCTCAACTAACAAGTTCTGTAAATACTAAACTGCAGTGGAATCTTAATTCTTCCTCTTTGAACAAACACGAGGTTGGTAAGCAATTTTATTATTGGGCTGACGGTTCGGCCGTATCGCCTTCTTCAGGGCCACTTCTCTGCCTCCGACCAACCGCTTGGTTGTGTCAGAGGTAGAGAAGATCCGATCAAGATCCGCAGACACAACCAAGCGGTTGATCGGAGGCAGAGAAGTGGCTCTGAAGAAGGCAATACGGCGGAAACGTCAGCCCAATAATAAATTTGCTTACCAACCTCGTGTTTGTTCAAAGAAGAAGAATTAAGAAGTATTAAACAATGCCGAGGTTAAAAAACAGTCGGTCTTGGAAACTGAAATGGAATCCTCTGTTTTTGGTCGAAAGTATTCAGACAGAGGTAAGAGGTAATCAAACATCTTCATAACGCGAGAGAATAAAGATTCAAACAACATCTCTAAGACATGACATGAAGGACGTTTCTTGCTCTGCAACTAATTGCCGAAACAACTTCCTTAGGCGCCGACCTTCACGCTCTTTCTCACGGCTGAAATCGATTCAAAATCCGTGTGGTTACCCACAAAAAATAAAAAGCAGAAAGAAATAAAGATATATGACAGATAGATGACAGGGCCGTTGTCATTCGTAAAAAAACAATTTTGGCCTTGAAATATCAACGGAGCAAAATTTATCATAAAAACATATCCACTATTCATTATCTATCACGAGATCCTATCTCCTAACTTGGTCATTCTCCAACATAATTCTCCACGTCAAGAAGAGAACACTCACTAATTATTTTCCTCAAACTCATGAATCTGACCAAAGTGAAGTAAAAGCATTCTGTTATGTAACCAGTTAAGGGAAGTTATCCACTACGGAAATTTCGTTGAAAAACTCATTGTAGAACTCTTCAACCCCAGATTAAGAAGAGCCGTCTTAATTATCTACAGAGTTAGGAAATTGGACTAGAAAACCAAAATGGGAATTGGAATCATTATGTTGGACTTATCTCCATGGATGACCGCTTTCGATTCATTCTTTGAGAGGATGAAAATCGTCGCTTCGCATCGGTTTGCCTAACGACACGCATGGTTTTCCGTTGTTTGCTGTTTAAGCTTCTTCTTTCAATAAACTCTATTTTAGAGCGAAGGCGCTGCTGGAAAAAATCTATAAAGTTTTAGTTGTGTTAGGAAGAATTAAGAATAGGTAAATTGCAGAATTTTTCTTTCTTCGAGGTAGAAGTAGGCAGAAATTAATTAATTAATTTTAATACTAGAAAATTAACTTATTGCTGTCCGTATGACGTGTTATTTTGAGAGGGAAATGAACACAGAACAATAGAAGACCAAGCACGCGGTCGTACTTTCTAAGAGTAACTACCGGAGGAATCATCGTTCGAAATGCTTAATTTGCTTCTTGCGCCTTCTCTCAATCCTTTTTTACTGCGGAAAGGCTTTCGAGAACGTCGAAACGAATGCTATCCTATTTGCATCCTGTGAGCAAGGAATGGTTCTGAGTAAAACTCTAGATGACAGTTATCGTAAGTCTGTACAGAAAGTCGGATATCCCATAGAACTTTAGCATCTTGTAGAAAGGATAGTACATGACAACATCGTCTCGCGAAAGGTGTTAATCTCCAAATAATGAAGCAACTCTGTTGGGAAAACGAACACAAGCGTATTTATGGCAAATATCTATCAAACATTCTTTTTAAAGATATCGTCACTTTTTTGAGAAGTACTAGTGAAGCAGAGACCATGTCAAGTTTCAGCAATGCGGAGAATACATACGAGCACGCATACATCGAAGAAAACCCAGTTTGGTGAGAACAAAATTGTGAATGAATAAACAGGCCGATAGGATAGTTCCTGAGTAAGTAACCACATTCTACAAATACTTAAATTTAAAACCATGGAAGTCTGCAGACGTAAGAGAACGGTTTAGCTACGTCAAAGATTATTAGAAAAGCCGCCGACAGTGGGAAGAAAAGAGGATAAAGCTCTAGGTTGTGATCAACTTCTTAGAGATACGCCAGGTATTAGACTGTATTAAACATCATACATTTGAATACTTCGTCTATGAAATCGCTTATGGGTCCTACCAATGCATAATAGCATTTTTATCCTTCTGGTTAAATCTGGCACTAAATTTGCGGTCTCATAGAAAATAAGTGGCCCTTTGATTGATACAGAAGCAGAATAGGGCGGGTGACGTGTCGTACCTTCCACCGCTGTGCTACACATTCCACTAATCATATAACCATCGCAAAGCTCTGCGTTTATTTTTTTGATTCAATAGTCCTTCTAGAGCTGTGCTACAAAGCAAAGATGTAAGTAAATACCACAACAACGCTGAAAGCGATTCATGAATCATGGAATTTTACTGGTTAATTTTATTGAAACATAGAAAAATTGCCACTATCGCGATGAAATGAAACGAATGGGGCCTGGATTAGCGAGAGGGCCATCCATGTATTCTTTTAAGTATATCCCGAAAGATTAAGCTGAAGTTCTAATGTGTTTTTGTTGTTTTATGTTCCAAAATTTGCACAATTTTTAATTTGTAATTTCATTTTTTGTACATGTTATTACAAGAGTTCCCTTTTAAACTAAGCTATATTACGTCTGTAGACCTCATTTTATGCGTTTTTCTATCGCAAATTTATAACATCATATATTCGAGAAATTTTGAAAGCTAAAAAATCATATATCAAAACTGCATTTTTGGTAAATCTACTTCAACGAATTCAAACCTGTTCCTAGTGTAGCGCAAACGGTTCGAAATATTAATAAGCTATGTGGCCAAGGAACTGCTAACAAATGCGCAATGCAACGTTAATTCCAAAAATTTCACCGTGGAGAACTCGACTTCGAAGATAAGAAAGGTGGCGAACGTCGTTCTGCTATTGATGACGATAAAGTGAAGGCTATGGTAGATGTAAATACAGATACAACTCTGTTAGAGAGCTCGCATAAGAACTCAGTGTAAGCATCCCAACTGTGTCAAAGCATCTAAGGAAAATCGAAAAGTTGAAAAAAAATCGACAAATTGATGTCGCTTGAATTGAATAACAATTAAAAATCGCCTTTCTGAAGCATTCGGCGCTTCTCGTCCGTAACAAGGACAACCCGCTTCTTGACTATATTGGGATGAGCGGCGAAAAATGGATGTCTTTGATAAGCGGCGATCGACTAAACTGATTGAACCGCGACGAAGCTCCGCTACACTTCCAAACGCCGAAATTAAACCAAAAGTAGGTTTTGATGACTGAATGGTGGTCTGCTGCTGATTTAATTCATGGAAGCTTCCTGAATGGCACTGACGACTACGGCGGAGTAGTACGTACAGCTATTCTACCGAAATGCACCAGAAATTCCAATGCTTGCACTCTGAAAGTTAACAGAAGATCAATAAAGTAAACAACCAATCCTTCTTCACAATAATGCAATATGAACTCAGCAAGGTTGAATATGCTATGACAGTAAAAGAATATTCAAGAAAAATTCTTTAAAAGAAATTCAAATATTTTCTCCCAGTCTGTATTTCACCTGTGATGAAATTTCTTGTGAATACTGTTTGGAATTAATATTCCAACAAAATTGCATTCTAAAACTATCACAATTAAATTCAACTAACTAGCAAAACTACTTTGCAATCAATTTCAATTTTGCAACCAATGCAATCAATTCTATTTTTTCCCACAAGGCTTCCAGGTGCACCTGTTTTTACGACTCCAGACAAGCCATCCATTGCAAAAGCATTATCAGTTCTATTCAATCCAAGGCTGATCTAGCTCCACATAAAGAAAAGTCATCACAAGGGTGTTTAAACTTTCAATTTAACTTTATATTTCTCTTTGTTAGACAAATCGAACGAAAAGAACGAGACAAGATTAAAAGCTCTGCGATTTGAAGATTGATTTTTGATTATTTTTATCATGGAAGCAAATACCAAGGTTCGAAGAAAAAAAAAACAAAAAGAAGGTTGGTTTACAAAATGTATATGATCTAGTCGGATTCATAAATAAACCAGTTGAAGCAGGATCTGCTCGCCTCGCTCTCTTAATTAAACCTAATATCCAAGGGAATACAACTAGTTGAAGGCTCAAGTAAATGCAGTAAAGAATTTACGAAGACCCGTGATGTTTGTCAGACAAAAGTATTTAGATACATGTAGAATAATAACATATTTTTTATTATAATATTTTTCGAAGAAAAGAAAACGAGATCCCGAGAAGATGATGTCAACACCCCTAGAGCTGGACGGATTATCATTAAAAATAGATGGCAGCCCTCTATGTGTAACAAAAGCAAATAAATCCCACTTTTTCCGCAAAACAATTTTTCGTATAGCTTGTCGTGTGACAGGAACAAATGTTGTGCGGTTCTGCTGATTTGTCGAGTCTCAAGAGAACAACATTGTTGATCGTTACAAGCGTTGCTGTTTGTAAGTTTTAAGAGGAAAGTTCACTGTTGAAAGACGAGATTGTTTTTTGCATTTTTCCATTCTCTTTCATTTCCTTTTTCTTTGTCAAATTGTATACATTACTACTTGATACCAAAACAGTTTTATGCATTGACGAAGCCATTATAAGAGCATATTCAATATTCAGAGAATATAAAATTCAGTGAACGCGAAGTGGTGACTTTCTACCAACTCAGAATTCAAGTCATCTTGTTAGTTCGCCACGACCAACGTTTTTATAATTGAATTCGTCATTTAATATATATGAAAAACATTGAGAAATTATACGAGGAATGAGAACGAAATTAAATAACCATTTTTCAGTACCTAATGCTCATAAAAACTTCTGGTCACCGAAAATTTTCTAATTTATTAGGTACTCGAAGTAAAAATGGAGGTCATAAGCTTATTCGATGATTTTCCACACATTTACAAGCCGTTTGCTACATTTTCAAGTGCAAGTGAACTTCCGCTGATTTCCAAATCATTGCCTAAATTCAGTTATCAAGGAATAGCCCGTCCATACTATCGCATCTATCCACGAATACAATATTTAGATGAAGCTTCAAGTCTTATAATACAGATTTGTGATTGTAAGAGTGCTTGTAAGAATTTGGTAGACCTAACAATGTGTATTTTAATTATTTTGTTTCAACTCCGCCACTCCTACAGGAAACATTAAATGATTGTGCAACAATAAAGAAATGACGATATGGAATAAGTGTGACTGTGGAGTAAAAATTATGTTCCGGTAGTAGTTATTTACATAAAAATCAGATTCGCTAGGAATTCACACTTATGCATTCTACTCGCTTCAGAAAACTTCTCGTTAACCGTTTACTGTATTCTTAAGCACGTGTAGAGGTTTGTAATTAGCCTAGTTATAAACACTATCATTGCAGTGAAAGTTTTTTAAACACCACATTTCAATGATTATTATGCAAACAATAATATGAGGATTGTATGTTAATCGTGAAAACTGCAGTAAACGAAGTAGAAGAGTTTAGGAAGTGAGATCAAACTCGGAATGCTATTACAAGCAAGAGGACACAAGAAATTCATTATTTTTGTCCTTTCAAGAACAAAAATTTTGGAGTCAGACTTTAGCCTGTTTTCCAGTACATCTATATATTAAGAAAAGATAAAAATAAAACCATTTAAAGAAGAACATTTAAATTACAAACTAATAAGGCTAACAGGAATAAGAGCTGAAGAAAATCGTAAATATTATAAAGAAAATGAGAATTTTTAATGGTCAGTCAAGGATTGTCGTGTGTGGACGATGACGTAGGAGATGAACCCAAGACCTTCAAGGTAGTCAGGTTACACACGGCTTGCAAATGAAATATTATTCGCCTAGTGACGGAGCTGCAGAAAGAGTTTACAGGGTGCAAGAAAAAAAAAAGGAAGAAGAATGAGAAGAGGAAATACGTGCACTATTCTTGAAAGTGACGAAACAGACCATAGGTATATATTTGTCGTCTTCATAATTTTAATATTAATAGTCTTTGCAAATAGTCTTAGTGAACTGCAAATACAAGGGCCAAAAACCAATGTAATAATGTCGGTACTCATTTTTTATTTACTTCATTCAAAGTTCTTGATATTCTTTGTTTTTAATTCTGCAACCAGTTTATGTTGACTGCCATTAATAAATTGCCGACCTCATCAAAAAGAAATCGAAAGAGCAGTTTAAAAGAGAAGCCTTAATAAAATATGAATTAAACTGCCTGCAAACCACTTTTTTGTGAAAAAGGAAAAAGAACAACTTAACCCTCCTTAAACTTTATCAAGCATAATGTCTCTACTTTAATAGTTTTAACAGTTTACTTCAAGAACTTTCTAGTTAAAAAGAACAAAAATTCGTCAAACCTATTTACGCTTTGAAATGGTGTTCCAATCAACAAAGCACCAAAGTGTCGTTGTATCAAAATAGGTCAATGGTGTAGGCATAAGAAACACTTTACAAAATGATTCCATCATAACGCGAGCATCGCACTAATCACACTAATCTTCGCTCAACCAGGCGGTGCTCCCGACCATATCATCCCTGCGTCCATCCCACAAATATTCGAGATCTCGACGAAAACTGATTCTTCCATATTCATTAGTTAGAAAGTCAACATCAATTTCTGTGAAACATGATAGGAGAATTCTCCAAACACGAAGGATGCTCATTAACAGGATAGTGACGAGTAAGTGGCCTTGGTGATCACAGTCTCTTTTTCAGCTTTATCATTTTCCTAAACGTCATAAAAGGAAAAAAGATCGAGCCGTCAGTGTTGATCAATCTCTCAGAGGGCAGCATGCAATCGACTTCAGTAAGTATCGTATAGATGATTCAATGCATATGTGGCCTAAACAATAAATCGATGTCGCCTACCGTGTCAAGTCAGTGTTTTCACAATCCTAGTCATTTTTGCTAGTCCGTCGACTTCGGACGGGGGGAATGCTTAGGAACCTTGGAGCATGGGGTCAAACTAGCGAGCAATTTAGTGTGTATTGCAGGACATCTCTAACCATTCCGCTACACGCACCTCGGTCTATGTTGAACGCAATAGAGTGAAAACCATCCAGAAAAGTAAGCAAACATTCGTGAATGTGTAGATATCGCCTTAAGCGCTTTCGAATCCAAGTAAAGCTTCAGACGTCGGAATAATCGTCTGGCGAAAATCCCATCGCGTCACCTCATCATAGAATAAGACGAGTAACAGGGTTGAAAAAATCTTGGATATTTGCATCAAATTATAAGCTACTACCCAAGATAATAATAATTTATAAGTGGCAGAGAAGCGTTTAAAAAATGAAAATAAAATTCTTCTAAATTAGACAAATTTCGAAACTACATTTATAAAATAACATCTCGAGACGAACACTATAAATGATTACATACATTTTTTGAACAAAAAGTTGTATAATGCTTAAATCTTGCAGATGCACTAGAAGCTTGCCATTCAAATGAGACATGTCAGTGTAATCGTAACCAAACAACCAGCTATATAATTTTTTGCACTCTTCGTATCTAGGTTGTTAAGAATCCTTTTGTTGTTCTCTATTGCATTTCTTGGCGGCCAAACTTTCTCATATTGGAAAATGCTTGCACTCATGTATGACTGATAAAAATGGTTTTCTGCCGTCGATATGCTTAGTAAGTGACAGGCCTATATTGTTATGCTTTGCAGTGCTGCCATGTGTTCTTTTACGGATCACTTAGGCTGTCGGGCTGCCGGCTAGTTCAAATTATATCCGTTCGGTTCTCAATTGTTTGCAATTTGAAGCTACCTGGTAATATTTCAGAAGAGATCATTCGAACGCTCTATGGATGGTGCACAAAATTGCCATGGTTAAAGTATCATCACACGTCTGTGCTGCAAAACAAAGCATCATGCTGTTCTCCATGTTTATTGACCGTCCAAATACACGAATGAGGTGTTCTCCGTAGTTAGAGAACAAATGGATTCAATTAATTTCGGTCTCTTTTGCACCATGGGTTTGCCAAAACTGGGTTTTCTTCCGATCTACGCGTGGTCCTTTCCTTTTTCTCACTTCGTTGAGCATCGCCCCTGCTTCAATAGCACTCATCGAAACGATAAAGATGGCGTTAGCAAAACGAATATTTGACAGAAATTTGCCATCGGGGCATATGCCGTTTTCTCCCCAGATGAGCAACTAGAATATTCACTACAACGCAGGAATAAACAGCTTTAACAAAATAGTGTTTTTCTCTGGAACCAATTTTCCTATGAAAATCCTAAGGAGTTGATAGAAAAGGTGTAATTGTACCTTATTGTGTCTTGCAGTTTCGATAACAGCCAGCAAGAGTTTTAATGTAAGATAAGTACACTCCATGATGGACGAGCAATGAGAGGACTGCATTTGTTTTGATGTCGTGAAACGCTATTTTATAGTCAAAAAAGTTAGGGCAAGAAGCAGATGACATTCCCGACATGTTTTTATGACCCTGGGCACGGTTTGGATATGATCAAGGCAACAGAATTCCTATCGGAATCCTGTTCATAAGCTGTTCTACTTCATTCAAAGTCCTTGAGCGTAATAAATTAATCATCATGAACAGATTGTACACTCAACGAACACATCGGACGGTAGTTACGAAGATTCCTACGGTCGTCTTTCTTGAGTAGGATAATCGATTCAATGTCCTCCACTGGCCTGAGATTACTTCATTTTAATTGTGCGATATCATATGGATTGCAAGAAATAAATGCAGTTAATGTCTTACATCTTTGAAAAAATAGGTTATAATATTTTCGATTCTTGAAGCCGCCCCTCTCCTTATGTCTATATCGCAACTCAGACTTCAGGAAAAGAATCCCGAGTGACTCGTTTCCAGGTGGAATTTCGGGGTCCAAGTCAGGAATTGTGGAAGACAAAGTATTGATATAGTTTTTCGTTATCAATTCATATCATGGCACGGAGCAGTGCAGTTTCATCTTCTTCATCGGGGTTGATAGCCGAACATTAAATTCACGCAGAACTCGACGCCACTTCTCCAGCCTAATTCTTTTCTGGGATGTTCACAATGATTTTTTCTGTCTACGCCTTTACAATTCTTTCTGCAAGCATCTTTTACAGCTCATATTTCTTATCAGCTACACAGGTGTGTTGCAGTGAAATCAAGCTTCATCTTCGTTCTTTTTTCGAGAAGCTCCTTATTGGTAGTAGAAATGCGATCTCTGCATTTTGTTTGGAGAACTGTCGGCACATCTCTTGTGAGGGAGATTTGCCTAGTCGCGGCTATTTTGGTACCAGGACGGTGGTGGAACCCAGCATTGGCTTAATTTTAGCTGAGCTTCTGGATAAACGTTTTGGGTTCTTCGTCAAAAAGATCATAGTCTTCGGTTGTGTAATTTTTTATTTAGGAAAAAATAAGGACAGGATTTCGTTGGGTATGCTCTCCTCATAAACAATTTGCATTTTTCTTCTTAAGTGATGCAAGAGTTGGTTTCCAGCATATTGATGAATCGAATCTTCGCAAGAAGAAGGCGGTGATCAGATCAAGTATAAAATGATGGCAGCACATAGGTTTCAAATAGGCCCTAGCTTTATGAGGATGTGATCGATATCCTCATGGAGCGTGCATTCGGCGCGTTCATCGCCAGCGACTATTTTACTTCTTGAAAACGAATTTTTCATAGAAAAAATGCGCTGTGGATATGAGTCAAGAAAAACGGTCGCCATTCCCATTTCGACATTTTATTCTAAATTCTTTAATCCTATTTATTTCTTTTTCTCGTTTTCGTTGGCTTGTTTACTCATTTTCGTTGGCTTTTTTACTCATTTTCGTTGGCCTTTCCTAATCCGCTGTTGAACTCTCCGATAACGAATTTGCAGAAGGGATCTTCATTAAAAATTCTTGCTAATCTAAAACGCGTCTAATTTGCTCTCATCATCTTCACAGAGTAAAGATGTCAATGATACCGACATTCCCTTGATGCTGAGGTTGGATATGAAGGATAACTAAGAGATGACCACTGTCATTTCGTGGTGTTTTCGTGGAAAATCTTCCCTTACAATGACAACGGTATTGTCGCATAGTTAGTATATGTCAATCTTCCTAATTTTCGTCTTTTGTATTGCGAACATATAACACTTGATGCGACCAGTAATTTTAAGTCCAGCGTGTTGTGGGCGTGTTCGATTTTTCCGTTCGCAATCTGGTTCAACTGTTCAACGTCCTGTTCAACATGATATTTGATCACTCCCCACGTGTTCTCTTACCACCTGACGCAGTAGAACGGTAGGCCTAGTTGGCGGATCATGTTGGTTGAGGCGTTAGTTGTTCTCTGGAGTCCTGAATAGCCTAGCTGAAGCCAGTCCTTGTGAGGGAGATTTGCCTAGTCGCGGCTATTTTGGTAGCGGGACGATGGTGAAACTCAGCATTAGTTTACTTTCAGCTGAGCTTTTGGATAAAGTTATTGGAATGCTTTGCAGTTTAGGAAGCCCCGCTGTAGAGATAAACCACGTTCGACAGTCAAGAACAGCCCTCAATCAAGGTGAGGTGATAAAGCATTATGGTGGGGCATACTTACAGGAGACAGATTTGTGAACATAGTGGATAAATGGAGAGTTATAAACCTTCGTATTCTTCTATAGTACAGAGCCAAATTAGTTATAACTTTCATGTATGTCAATTACGACCCTAAAAAGTCACTAAATCGAATGAAGCATTTACATGTGACAATAAAATGAATGGTTAATTCTTGTACATCGTGATATTCTATACGTACATATATTTTACATATACATTTTAAAATTTTTATAATTTGTATAAATATGTTTTATATTTAGATTGCATCATATTAGATTATTATACTGTACTATATTATTTTAATAAAATTGAACATATCAAACAGTCAGCTTTTTTTCTATGTGGAAGTCTCCAAGGAAATTTTGTCACTGATTAGCTTTTACATATACTCTAGAGACGATTTTCATCTGATTATTCTATAAATTCTACAATTTTTTTGTGCAGTATGGTTACTGGAAAGTGCATGGGGGATTCCTAGAAGTCTTTTCTGACAAATGAGCTGTCCTTCTCACTTGTGAAAAGCTAAAAAGACTGAGTACCACGTCATGTTGGTGACCGAGACGCTTAGTTGCCGCCCATAAAATGCACTTCATAAAAATAGCTAGAGCATGTAGCGCAGTGTCTAGGAATGATCACATTACACGCGTGTTCTTTGGTTCGACACAGCGCTCCGGACCAACCAAGCTTTCCAGAGTCGCCAAAATGGCGCCAGACTTGCCTGAAACGATAAAAAATCATCTCAACAATGAGCCCTGCAAGTAATTTTATGAGCCAAATATGCATCCAATCACCTCTAAAATAATCAGTGGAGTGCAATGGCTAGTGAATCTCTTTGAAATTGATCAAAGATTAATTAAACGCTTTATCCTACATCCTTTTATCTTTAATGGTACTTTGAAGAATCCTTTCTTTAAACATGTGATAATACAAAGTTGCGGTGTTAGGGTCATCTTCAATCGAACTTAGGGTTAGCATCGAACATTTCAAGCAACTCGCGATCAATCGAGTGTTAGCAGTGCGAGCTTAGATAAAATTGAGCAAAAGAGCTGATATTGAAGAAATATTGTTACTATTACCAAAGATGAAAAAGGTGAATGTTAAACCAAAAAAAACCGACCATGCCGTGCAGGTACAATGACCAACCGATATATACAGTGCGACTTCTGCTGGATTGGTGAAACTTCTCATTGTTATGATATCGGGACCTAAGAATTTGTAGGACCTACCTCCAGTTTCACTGTCTATTAAATTGGCTACTTTTTAAAATACACGGATCCAAGTAAAACCATTTGACAAAACATTGACGAAGAACAGCATGCAAACGGCGCTTCGAATGTGACTGAGACATATCAACCAACATAAAAAGCGTTTGTTAAAGTTTTGAGAAAACTAAAAAATTCTCAGTGGCTTTATCTCCAAAATTATCAACAATTACACCTAAAACGAAAGACGAGATGGGTTAGAACAACGCGAGAGTAAAGTTGATGTTCGACAAGGAGCATATTTTCGACTTTCTTATGAAAGCGCCAATGTAATAAAAGCCATTTTACTAGCTGATTTTACCGACGCTTTTAGAAAGACTGGCCTTTGCTTGAATGTCAAGCGAACAATGTTCGTAAAAAATTTGTGTTTCAATACTATTCAGGCTCCACGGAACGAATATGTCTGATTTCTATAACCATCTGCATTTGTTTAGCCATAATGAACAACTTAGCTTCAAATTGAGCAGAAGGAAGATTGTGGATTGAGAAGCTTAAAAGAGCACATGATGGGCGTTGTTGAAGGCGCGACCGAAAGGATGATGTTAGAAGAGTCCTGCGTCATTCAATTGAGAAGCACAGCGACCTGCGTCGACGATCACAGATCGAAGGTACCACTATTTACGACCAGATGTTAAAAATCTGGTTGTCCGAACATATGATACGTCTTTAAGGCAACAGGTAAACACAGTCGTTAACCAGTTGGCTGAACGAAGACCACCGACATGGTGATCGTGATAATTTTATAAGAAGAATATGATGCTTTTCAAGTTCTAGGAATAAGCTTAAATAATAGGATACAAATGAATGACAGGGAATAGAGGAGAATTTTCTGAAAAACCATTGAATCATTTGACCATCAACGCGAGGATAAGGTGATACACGCGAATGTCTGAATCTTTAGATTAATTGTTTTTGTGAAAAGTGCTATTCATTCACTTGAAAATCGCACGCACAAAATAACTTTCTTTTTCTTTCAGTAAGCATCATAATCATTCGACTATTTTTGGTTTATGTGTGACTTCAGTGGATAGATACCGGTAATTACTTAGACATTTATATGTTGGAATCTGTAAAAAGCGTCACTTCAAGCGTTTCTCATAGTGATTTTCTGTCATCTATAAAAATCTAATGAATGACGAGAGAATGAACTATAATAGAAGTTTCAGATGTCAATGGTATACGCGTTATGAATTTACCAATAATAGCCTTAAATGAAAATATGTACCAAAATTACCTGAAAATGTTGATGGCACATTGTTAAGTATACAATATGTAACTATGGGATTCATTTAGCGTTTTATAGAAAGTGTTCCCGTTAAATTTGATGAATTCAGGCATAAAAAATTGCTGAAAAAAAAAAACCTAAACTACATGGGTTCAAAGAAAAGAAGCATTGAACTGAATAGAGCTTTAGCTCTTTCTGCTTCTGTTTCTTCTTCATCAAAATTTTTTGCTTCGATATTTCGAATACACCATCAACCTGGCGCACCTATCATCCAACGAGGTGATGTTTGTAAGTGGATTCTTTTCTTGCTTGAGATTTGGACTCCTTCCTGATCGTCGTTGGATGCAGACTTTCAATATCCTGGATTACCCGTGCAAATAGCATCACTAGATCTTTACAACTCACCACTTTTCTAGTGTTTTTGTGTTTGAGTGTGCTCTTTAAAGATATTCTGAACAATTTTCCAGTCACGGCGGAAAAAAGGCTTAGATGGCTCGGTTTGGGTTCAATAAGCGACCTTTTACTGCGTTGAGACGGCATCTCTAACCACTGCGCTTACCGCTCCCTGTTCTAAAAAAGTACTGGCGAATATTTGAAAATTTAAGGAAATAGTAGCAGTACGAACTCTTCGAAAAAAAGTAGAAAAACGGCTTTCAGGGAAATTAGATCTACGAAAGAAATTGAAAATCAAATTATTTGCAACCGGCCAAATAAAAACCAACCGGCTGTGTTAAGATGTCTGGTCATCGGGGAAGTGGTTGTGCGCATTACATGCCGTGAGACAGAATCTCTAATTAATCTTGCCCACCGATAATTACTTAAACGCATCACGTGTTCAGCTTAATTTTTTTTTAATGACCTTTACCGCAACTTCTCTGATATTTGATCGTCAAGGCAGGGCAGGACTTCTTCCCTCACTTCCATGATACGGATACTCCTAGTACTAGCTTCACGCTCTCTTCGATGACGCTGACTAATTCTTCCTCCATGTTGCTTTCAGGTTTACGAACATATGTTAAAATAGGAAGATTTATGAACTTGTAAACATGGACGTGAAACTAATTAATGATGTTGATGCATAACATATTTGGTTACTTTCTAACCTCTTCAAGCACTTCCTTTTATTTAGCTCTAAAACTACATCGTTCATCATTTTCGTTTTTCAACGCAATTTTTCTCTGCATTAGCATTAAAAAATTTCATTTCATATTCCGTTTAAAGGAGATGGAGCTTCCGAAATAAATCCGCTTCTTATACACTATACTTTTCTTAAGGCTCAATCGAACACCGTAGAAAAGAAGACCTTTGCACACACGCGTTAAGATAGAATAGCATTTATCCCATTTCGTTTTGTGATATGAGAACGATGTTACTGGTGTTAATGGTGTTACTGCCGTCAATTGACTTTTCGCGTGCTATCCTATTCGATTTTTTCTACAACTTCTCTTTGTCTCTAAAATAGCCAAAAATTATTTAAATGATGTAATGTCATCTTGTTGAAGCTTTCTGTGCGCTGAAGACACTGTACAACAGTTTCTGGCAGAACACATGGAAAAGAAATAAATATGGTAGAAAAAATTTACTTCCATTGAAGTAAACCAAAAAGAAAAATCGTGTACTTTCCCAAAAAATGGATAATAGTAGCTGCTTAAAGTTAGATGGAAAAAGTCCGTGGTAGAATACTGAAAAATGTGAAACGTTGACGAAACTGCTGAAAGCTCGAGCGAGTCAGTAACGTAAAAGTGCCATAATATGATTGAAACCGAGCGATGTGTCGGAGAAAAGCTGCACCAGACTATTACACACAGACAACATGAGGACACTTCATGTTTAGTATATGCAATGTCGCTGGGGGTTTGAGGTTGTACCACAAAGGTGAGTAGTTCAAGAGAACAGATGTGTACCCATTATCTATTATTCACTAGTACTTTTCTCTAATGCACAACAATATTAAAGAGAAATATCTGCAACACTAAAGTATCTTGTTTCAAAGACTTACTCTTTAACAAACACACGACGAAGTAAACTTTTAGACAGAAAACGATAATTTATTGTTCTCTAAAGCATTTGAGAAGCCTAGAATTTCACAGATTTCTATGAACGAGTTTCTTTACGCGAAAAGGACATATAAAGTTTCCATAAAGCGGGCATTAGTTTTTATATTTGTTTGGAATTAATCGTTTTAGAAATTTAAGGCAAAATTTCAGTTCTTAAATAATTTGTGCGAAAATTCAACACTGAAAATGGCAACTATTCATTAGAGAATACTGCCATGGCCATATCCACGAAATTTGGCATCAAATTAACTATGCGTGATAAACTTATGATGTTGAGTGAGAACGCTTCTCGACTACGAGCATTTCATTGTCAAGGATGCCTACTGAATGTGGAAATTTGTACATTTATCGATGTGTCGGTAATGTAATTGAGTTCACCTATATTACCTGTATTCCCATTGATCGTCGAGTGACTCAAGAAGGCGCCAGAAATCTCAATTTGTCCCTGTCGCATGAAAGAGTGCCCCACTGGGTTCTGCTCACTCTAAGAGCTTGCGGAGCATCATACCATTCTTCTAGGGTTTTCGTAAAGAACTCAGCATTGGATCGGTGGTCTTCCTGCTGTGCGCTTTACATCTCAGGAATCCAGTCGGTGACGGCTCTTG
>NW_028293810.1:0-22552 GCF_964341445.2 Mesoplodon mirus | reverse complement strand
CAGCGTTGAGCAGAAAAGTTTTTTGTGACATAGCATTGGAAACCTCAGTTTCCGAAACGATATCAAGCTTTTAAAGGTGCATTGCTCATAATCTTGGGTTATTATATGTCTCATGCTATATTTCAAGAACTGGCAAAGCGAGAAAAAATGCTTGAAGTTGGTTACAAAACGCAAACCACACTTTAAGTATACGAATGTATAAATTTCTAAACTTGGCACCTTGTAATATACACAGTGGAAAAGTTGCACAAACTCCTTATTAATTCTGGACCTCTACAAAATGCATAAAAGCCTTTAAACCTTTTTTGCTTTCTGGGGCTACTATTCTCCCTTCTAGTGTAACAAATATTCACCTTTAATAATCTTAATTACTAACCAACAAAATGTTACGCGCATGGCAAATTATATATAATATATGTATAATTTTTTTTTCCGCTGGGTCTTCCATCACGCTCTCTTAATATTCTAATTAAAAATAAATAAGAAGTATAGCTTGTCTGGTAAAAGAAGAACCTTCTACAATGGTATTAGAATTAACGCAAAGAAGGCACGAAAACCGTGTTGTACAAATAGGGAGACCTCCACGATTTTGGCAACTATCGTCCAATCTGCCTGCTGTCCGTCCTCCATAAACTCCTTACTCGAGTCATCCTCTGATATTGACAGGACATTGCAGGATTGATTGACAGAATATTGCACGAGGTACAGCATTTCCAGCAAGCAGGTTTCGAAAGGGATTCAGCAGATAGACCACATCCCACACAATAACGAGGCTCATCGAAGCATCACGAGAGTGTAAGAGACCGCTCTGTCTCACTTTCGTCAACTTTAAGAAAGCCTTTGACTCTGTTGAGACAGAGGAGGTGATATAAGCTTGGAAAACCAAGGTGTCGCTAATCAAAATATCAAGATTCTTTGTGAGCTATACAAGGACTCAACGAATATCATATTGCCATTCTACAAAGAATTTAGATTTAACGTAAATAGATGGGTTCGACAAGGCAACACAGTCTCGCCAAAACTATTTACAACAAACCTCGAAGACGATATGCGAACTCGGCAACTACACTAGTTTCGCTTTGCTTATGATATCGCCCTTATAACATCAAGCATCAGACAAACGGAACGAATGTTTGCCAACTTTGACAAAGTATGCCAAAGTATAGATCTTCGGCTAAATCTCACAAAAACGATGCTTAGCACAAACGGATTAGTTTCTAATGCCCCATTTACGCTCAACAGAATAAACATATAAGAATTCCCAGTTAGTGTACCTAGGTCGAGCAGTTAACATAATGAAAGATGTACCTTCAGAGCTAAGCAGGAGAAAGAAAGCTGCACGGAGAGCTTTTAAGAGCATTGAAGACGTAGTAAATAGGACAACGAACACTCGACTCCATGCCCACCTTTTTTTCTCGATGATTCTTTTCTGCCCTAACGTACGCAATCAGAGACCTGGTCACTACATAAGCAGAATGAAAGAACACTCAGCGTTACCGAACACGCCTGACGAAAGGGCGATCCTAGGAGTAACCCGTATCAATAAAGTGAGAGAGGAGGACGAAGGCAGGACCTACGTAAACGATCAAAAATTAGAGACGCTATTACATACGCGAAAATGTCAAAAATAAGATAGGCTGGGCACATGATGTGAATGAATGACAACCGATAGACAAGAGCCGTAAACGACTGGATTCCTCGGAAAGTGAAGCTTACAACAGGAAGAAAACCGACATGATGGTCAAACTTCTTCAAGTAAACGGTCCAAAGAATGGTATGATGCTCAGCGTTTTCCTAAAGCGAGCAGACCCATTGGGCCACTCTTGCATGCGACAGGAACAGATGAAAGAAATACTGGCGCCTACTCGATTCACTCGAAGATCAACGGTAATAGAGGTGAAAGGTGATATATAACTAGGTGTGTGTTAAAAAACAAGTTTTATATGATAATTCACCGACGACATACCATTTAGGCTTTATAGGAAAATACCGGAACAATATCCGTCGTTTTTTACGATGATACGAATGTATGGACTACCCCTAACTGCCAAGTAGTGGCACTCAGCGTAGCCTCGCGACTGATTAGCACGTGGTCCTTCCTTTGTGTACGAAATTGAACTAGTTTCCAAAAGTTTCGAAATTCGTACGCAGAGAAACCGTTCCAGAGAGCAGTTATTTTGAGTTAGGGGATGTAAGAAGAGCTGCCTTTGCTGGTTCCGCATGTATTGAAAGTAATTATGCCTTCAAATAGACATCTGCGATCAATGATATAATAACCTTTATAAATATGTATATAAATATACAAAAGGTATATATCAACCCAACACAATAAAGAAAAGAAATCCATCCTCTAAAATAACATGAAGTCGTGCTGTCGTATTGCTTTAGAAATAATTTTTGCGATTATAGTTTAAGCCAGTATAGCGCCGAATAAAACTCAATAGCTACACCTACGCTTAAACTAAGCACTTCAACAAAGAGGAAGAATAATTTCATCTAGTCTATTTCATTTCACTTCATTCCCGAAATAAAATTAGTGTCGTCCGTAGAGCAATCGGATTAACAAAAAAGTTAGAAGATAGGGAATTTTGAAAATAACCCAACCTGGTGATATTGTAGTGAACCAGATAGCAAACGTTTTTCAACGGAAACAATTTCTTCTTTTTCTGTCAAGAAAGAAGTTTGGTTATTGTGAATCTCTGTAATGATAAAACATAACAAAAATGAGAAAATGACCTTACACCGCTTTTTCCCATACTCATATTAACACTTGTTTTGAAATCCATATTTTGATCAACAAAAGATACCTTGATACCAGACTGATATCGAGCTGAGAATTTTACAAGTTGGCCCGGCAAACCATTGCCACGTAGTTTTTCGGGAAGGCTTAACAATATTAGTTTATTTAAAATAACAACAAATTATATATATATATACAATGAATTACATAATACACGTTTAAATTTTAAATATGTATACATATATATATATATATATATATATATGTATATGTATAGAAGAAAAACTAACTGAAAAAAAATGTGCCATGAGCTTTGGAATAGACAGTCGAAATGTCCAATATTACCCCGTCAACATTCTGTACAGCGATCTTCAAAGAAATATTGTTTAAATACTACAAAAAGTAAAATATATGGCGCGTTAATGTTTTCAAAAATCAAACTTAATCTTAATTAGCATATTAACGACTGCAATCGTTTTTTGACAACTAACGGTATTATAACTTCTCGACATCTATAGCACCTAAGGAATTGAGAAATTTGTATAATTACAATAGATTTTACCATATCGTTCCAATCTTAGATAAAATTTTTGTTTTAGTTTTAAACATGTTTGACACTTAAATATTCAAAAGAAAAAAGAAGAAATCCAGACTTTTGAAATCATAAAGCAAGTGCCTTCACTGAAGACGTATTCGGAGAAATCATCGGAGTCTTGCTAGACGGAATTTCTCTATCCTAGCCATTTCTCTGTTGATAAATCGGACAAAAAGGCGAAAAATCTCGTTTTCAAGAAACTAAATCCCGCTACAAGAAACACGCAATTTCTTCACCTCATACATCTGAATATTCTGTTTCAATTTAAGCAGAGAAATCTCATTATAAGCTGCAATAAATTAGCTTAAAGGTAGAAGACTGGATTAATTTCATACGTTAATATTTATCTATAAGTCATATATAGTTAATAAAGTCACAAACTACAAATATTGCAGTATTGCATCTCTCTCTTGTTGAAGTATAGAAGAAAAAATAAAAGCACAGTTGAATATCATATAAATATCATGTGAATATCATAAATAGAAAATAATAATAGATATCCTCAAATACTGGAAAAGGAATGACAACAAAGGTTAAGAGTTAAAATTACAAACCTCAACAGTAACAACTATCCTCGTGTATTGACAAGTTTACACAACGTTGTTGAAAAATATTTTGCTGTGGGTTAGGTTTCCCTAGTTCTTGCGCTGTGAATCACTTTAGCCGGATTAAGTATAACAGGGTACGGTGGAGAGCTGCACGAATAACAGTCCGACATCCTGGCACTTCTATACGAAGCACCTTCATTCCATCGGCAAGAATCGTTTCTGTATGAAAAAGCGTCACGAATAAAAGACCGTAAAAAAGACACTTTGTCAGGACTCCAGTTCGTTTTTGGATTCGAGTCATTTCCTCTCATCCATCATCTACGAGTGTCTCCAGACTTTGCGTGAAGTTTCGCATACGATTCAAAATTTTTGGTTTTTCTTTATAAACGTTGATCAGTGCTGGTGGAGTAGATTCTCCATGGAATTATGGAATAGCCTTGCTAGGGGAACAGATCTTTAAAACAACACGTTGCTAGGTGATTGCAAATGAATGTAGCACCGATTTCCTGATCTTGCAACGAAGAGGCTTGGCTGACTTTGGCGTAAGCGAATAAAAAAAACCTTGAAAGTGTTGAACGGCATAAATACCACTGGGCTACCCAATGCCGAGCCGAAACATTAGTCAGAAAAGTTTTCTAAGAGCATTTTACAAACTTGTCAATAAACCAGGACAATAGTTATCTAAAATTCAGATTAATATAAAACCGATATTGAAAAACTAAATCGTCAATACGTCAAGGAAAAATAATCCAACAGCGAGGAAAGGAAATAGTAAAAATATTTTCCCTCTAAACACACTACCTTCGTGTTTTCGATCCATTTCTGCAATTTTGCTGCCTTATGTGGTTGAACATCGAGAACACGGAATCGAAATTGTGAATCGACGGCTTATCTTCCAATGTTACCTAAGGCACATTTACATAAAACTACACATATACATATCTCTATGTAGCACAAAGCACTGCAAAATGCTACACTCCTATGGAGGAAACGTTTACCACAATAGAGCTTGTTTTGTACACTGAAAGATGGAGAAGTGAAAGAACTCCTCTCGGATCATCTATTATTCCGTAGTAATAGCTTTTAAACACACCAGGATAGTTTTTTTACTGCCCTTATTGGTGCCCACAGCTGTAAAATAAGATATAAGAATTAAAAACGGAAAGTGTCAAATTGATAGTACTTTACATAGACAAACCCACCAAACCGTTAATGCCAAGTGGAGTCTTTAATTCTCTAGGTTTGGTACTTAGTTACAACGAACTTCTCTTCGTAATCATTCCACGAGGCGGAAAATTCATAGCTATTTCCTAGGAATCAGAGAGATCACAAAAATTTTCTCTCCAGTTTCTAGATATGCTGAAGAAACGACAAAGTTGAGCAAAATTTTCAAGCTTATAAATTAAATTAAGCAAAAAAACTACGCTAAAAACTACAGAAACATGGACTTGGAACGAAACCTGTTACAAGAGGTTTGCTATTATTAGAGTGTTTTACGAGAGCAATGACAATTTCATATGCGAACAACTCCTGCAGAATATTAGCCTCTCTCCAATGTACACTCCCTTACGGTTAACTAGTTCCTGCAACAATAAAATAGTAAAGATATGAATTACAGATATATGTGCGCTTGTGTGTGTGATTTTGGAGAGAGAACTTCATCAGTCAGGTCATCGTCATTAGTCAAAATCGAGTAATTTTTATTGTTTTGGTTCCACGGCTAAACATTTGTTATTTGAACCTGTTATTCAGCAAGAAAAAATCACTTAAGAGAAGATTATTGCGAATATGTAATACAACAAACTTACTGCTTTAGCAACTATGCCACAACTTTCAGGGGATAACGTGTTCAAATGAGTCAAATTTGACGTTCAAGATTCTTTCATTTGAATTGAATGTTACATTTAACCAAGAAGAGACCGCAATATTTGGAAGAACAGACTGCGCCGACATTTCATCTAAGAGTATTATACGTCATCAAAACAATTACTTACTTGAGCTACAGCATTTTTAACAATGAAGTAAATTCAAATTTTGGTTTTCTTTTGTCCTTATTAGAACGGCGAACAATTTATAATTAATTAAGTCGATCACTCTTTAGTCTTGTAAAAACCTTGTTACAGGTAACAAGTTACAGGAGATTTCGCATGACTTGACCTAGTGCCAAAATAACATCGTTTAGTTAGAATTTCACTTAAAAAATCGCATTGAGATGATCCACTAAACATCGCGGTCACAAATCCTTTATCTAGAAAACCTAAAATAACTTTTAGTGGAAACAAAGACATAATACAATATCTTTTAGTATTTTTATTTACGAATTTTGACACTTTTGTTAGTGAAAGATAGAAAATCAAATATTGACACATCTATCACATACCACAACGCTCTAACATTTCCTTTCTATGTCTACTGGTTATGAAAATACTGGAAGCTAAATCCCTAATCCTATCTGAATAAAGGGTCTCTAGCGATTACACGCACTACTATGCGTTGTGTTGACACAAAGCAAAGAGGAGTTTGCAGCAGTACTAAGAGCGACTCTTTAATGCTTTCAGACGCAGACTGATTCAAGGTATAGATAAACTACCTGTTTCTAACATGCCGACTTGTATGTAAAAAAAACACAATCCATGCACACGTGAGTACGCTTGTATATGTACTTATATATTTGATAAAAAATTTTGTATCAGACATTGCCTGGGACCAGCTAACTTCCTCCAAAACCGAAAAACTGTCAACTACCTGTGATGAAGAAATGGGGATGTTCTAGTATGACAATCTAATGAACAAGGATTCGAGAAAGAATCGACTTGACCAGTATTCTTTTACGTTCACAAGAAGGTTAAAATCGTCTAGCAGAAGCCGAGCCTACACGCGAAAATCGGAAGAATTTGTGGACAATGAATGCGAGGGAAACAAATCAAATGCAATAAGTTGTGGAATCCGGACAAACGCAATGCATGTGTGATGTAGGGCCTTGTAAGGTTAAGAAAAGCAATTAGTAAGTGACAGAAAAGTATATAGAATGCTCTTAGCATTCGGATGAAAGACGCATGAATTAAATAAGACCCTCCTTTGCACTGGTGAAAACCAGTATTCTACTCGTGAGAATACCTTACAACTATGCCTGACCTTATCAAGATTTTGATAAATATTATTTATTAAAGAAAACAAAAATAATAGGTTTATTTGAAAGCTAAAAATAAGACGAAACAAGATGACGCCCTCTACCAAAAGCTTACGAGAATCGGAGATATGGCTGTGCTAAATGTGAACAAAAGTATGCCGGCATGATACTCTTGTTAAGAAAATTCATTGCTAACGTCCTGTCATGAAAATTTAATGAAGAAAAGACAAAGCGTTTTGTGTGGACGTGAAGAGGTGCTACAGAGAATGTGTTGCTTTATGCAAAGTAATCGTTGCGGATATGAAAGCCAAAATTAGACTAATAATGTTCGAAGAACTTCGGATCGAGATTAACACATTGAAATAAAGTTAATAGGTAAAATTAATGAGGTGTCCGAGTTTATCACAAATAAATATGCTTTTGTGCCATAGGATATGACCATTGTCCCATGATGCGGCTGGCCAATCTAAGTCCTTCACAACTATGCTAAAAAACGAAAATGGAGAAGAATTGTTTGCCTTTATAACTTCTCGAAATGACAAAGCGAACTTGAACATGCATCTAGTAACTACCAACGAATTGCATATTAGCAAAACTATGTATAAAATCGTATAGGAGCTGTTTCGGGATGAAGTTGCTATGAAACATCCACTACGTCCGCTAAGACTTCGCCTGTTGTAAAATCAATATGACCACTCTTTTCAGATGGAATTATCCTGCTTTCAGAAATGCAATAGAAAAGATCATCCGTGAATCCTACTCCGATATCTGCGGAGGTCATCCTGCTTCATACCAGGTAAGTTAGAATTAAATAAGTCATAAAAAACGTTCTTCTTTATAGAGTTTTACATGCTAGTTCGTCATTAAAGCGCCATAGAATACGAGTGTTGTAAAATACGAAGAGGAACCTTCTTTTCGTTAACTAACTGCGTATAAATTTTACACGTCATCCATGCAGTTCAAAACGCAAATCAATGGAAAAACAGTAGAATCGTGTTGTTGCATAAAAGGCGAAATATACACACATCGTCATCTAGTGCATAATCCGCTTTTTGCAGTGTCCTATAATTTTTGCTGAAGGAACCGTCAACACGAGTGACAGATAATGGACGAAGGACATCCATGCTAGCAAACAGATTTCCAAAACGATTCATCACGAAATATTTTGTAATAAAACTCATTAAATTATAACTATAATGACAGATGCTCTTTCGTCCTACATCTGCAACTTAGAAAGGCACTCGACTCAGTTAAGACAAAAATTGTCATAAAAGATATCTTAAGAACAAAAGAAACATTGAGCATGAGAAAAACCTTCCTCCTACTCCATTCACAGAGCCAACACAGACACCTTCGAATAATCCAAATACGAGTATCTGGATACAAAAATAATCTGAATTAACGACATTGCATCAGAGTTGGGCAAAATGAAGCGATTCGTTTTCCCACCTCAGAAGAACATTGGTGATGTTGTGGACAAGAATAGTAAATGATATTAGACTTCGGACCAAGTTTTGAACTCAGCGATTGTTCCTATCTTAAGGTCTACTTCAGAAACACGTACAATGGGTTCAACACGATTACAAGCGCTCAGTAGTAAAACCAACGACTCAATGATCTCAATTTAAAAAAATCAGGAAGAGTGATATGACGTGCTTCGAATCTACACAAAGTGCACAACCCACTAAGACACTCTTATACTTGTCAGAGGCAAGTGAAAATTTTGGCGTCCGCTAAAAGTGTGAACTTCACGCGAAACAGAATTACGTGTTATTTCGTTTCCATATAGCGCAGCACACTTCGAGAAAACAATCAACTTGCCTATAAGAATATTCGGGAAGTGTTGCGAACAGAAGTGAAGCCTATCGATTGGAGAAACGACTCCATTTACGAGAATCTGAAAATTGACGATTATGGAAACGATGAAATGCAGCAGACTAAGACAATAAATACAATGAATAAGATTTATGACAGTGAACCTACACGTAGATATGGTTAAGCTAAAGGCTAATTACCGAAAAACAATTATGTATATTCGCAAGAAACTCGCGAACAATGTTAACACACAATACAGATAGCTTTAAAAAAACATTAAATAGACTTATGTGCTCTATTCGAAGTTATCACAAACAATGAAAATTGATAAAAAAGCAATGTTGGAACTAGCCTGAGGTTTCCCATCATGTACACGTGATCGAAATAAAGCTGGGATTTTTTTTTATCTTCAAAATAATTTTGTCCCTTACATCGTTCTCTTGCCATTCTATCGCATCACCAAAGTATAGAGGCTTTTTCGCTTTATACCTAGGCAAACAAATTTTAAAAGGAGAAGTGAGAAATGTAAATATTGAAGAAATTGTGCTTACTCCTGGTTCTTTACACAATCATCATGTCGAGTATCACCAGCTTCAAATCGGAAAGCAGAATCTCCCACTATTGCAAATGCATGAATGTACTCATTCTAAAAAAAATGCAACAAGACGTGTAAAACATTATAAAAAAACATCATAAAAGGTTAGGTGGTAAGGTCAGTGAAAACAAATCTCGAGTTGCATTGGTTTGGTACAAGATAAAAACATGCTCAATATTATCATCAACTCTTAAACACCAAAATGTACAGTGCAAAATTGTTGTCAGAAACTTGTAGTGAATGCAGATCGGAAAATCTGGAGCAAAACGCCAAAATGAGCAAAAAACACTCCTGCTAGACGTACTCAAACAGCATACACTTTCCATGGAAATTCACTTGTTAGAAGGAAATGGCTGCTGGAGATGGGAATAACATAAAGGTAAGAATAAAGAGGAGATCGATCACATCCTCGCAAGTAAAAGACTGACTCCTTGATATCACTCTCATACACTTTTGTATTATAGCTAACGCCTCTTTTGTGCCAGCAGTGGAAAAAAATTTATTCGCAAGTTAGGAAACAACTCTTGCTTTCACAAAAAAGAAGGCGTCGTGTATAGTGAGATCGTTCTGGAAACTATGAAAAAAAAAATCAGATTTGAATGAAACATAGTTGATAGTAGTGTGAAGCTGCAGATCTTTACATAATTTAAGACGGAAAAAATTTACTGGAGCCACTTCAAAAATGAAAAGTCCAAAGAAATGTCGTGTGAAGCAACATAATGTTCCACTAATAGACTAGATTATTGAAGATGGGGCTTACTACTGCTTCCAGCCATGATATTGAATTCATAATGAAGGAGCTATATTCCAATCGTTTTTGTTAAAGCTCTTCTCCACTAAGAGTTTGGTAAAGAGCATGAAGACAACTACAATCACCCAAACAAGTCATGAAATATAGAAACTTGAAAAATTCTTGTACATCATGTATTCCAAAACCACAAAACTAAGTCGAGAGCACTATTAGATGGCGTTCTCATCTCTGCGCACTTCAAAAAATTGTTCGAACTAATTTGTTTACGAAGTGTGCTCTACAAGCTTGAAGATTACTCCAATATTGCTGTAGGGAACAAAAATTCCAAAATTGTTCATTTATCGTATCCAAACTGTCACACGTTTCTCAGCATTACATTCATTTTTTCTCTGCCAACTTTCGTCTCCTACGAGAAAGCCTTCAGCAATAACGAAACAAGTGCCACCTGATTTGTGCACTTCGATCAAAAAGTGTACTCGTCTAGTAGAACTTTAGCTGGCTGTCATGGCTACTGCACGTTGAAAATACAATACTACGAATACTTTTTTATTATCCCCAAAAGAACAAGTGTCCTGCCGAGGAAGATCATCTTGCCAACCCTTTATTACCATCGCTCTAAAAAGGGAACGAATTTTTCTATCCTTTATTACCATCGCTCTAAAAAGGGAATGAATTTTTCTATCCGGACGAAAAGCACATATGCATTAGTGGAAAATTCCTGTAAAACTCTTCTGCTCACGTTATATTTTTGAAAAATTACAGATGAGAGCTTCAAGGAGCTTCTCGAAGAAAGAAAGTTGTAAAGATGCAAAAAAATAAACTTCTTTATGAAAACCTATGCAGCGATGTAAATATTGTTCTTTGAATAAAACGAAAACATTCCACTTTCAGTTCGTTGATTATAGAGAACAATAACAAATATGGATGTAAATTTTTAAACGAAAATTGTTTTATTATGGTTATGAGTTGACGACAAATCTCCGAGAAGAAAAACACGTCAACTCCAAAAGTATGCAAGTCTTCGAGGGCGATAGCCTACAAAATGCGCGGATGTGGCGTATTTTTAACTAGTAAGGATTTATAAGCCACAGAGCAGCAACCTAGATATCACAACAAAAACAGTGAGAAAACGAAAAGAATGGAAAACACAGTGAAGAAATTACGAGTCGTGAAAACAAACTGTCCACATAAGCATGCTCACCCTTTCATCAGGAATAAACTCCAATATGTAGTTTCGAATTCCGTCCTCTGTATTAAGCGTGTCTGTTACTACGATACCGCATGCATATTCAAAGAACTGGAATAAATCTCATTATTACATCGAAATTTTACAAGATGCATTTAAACCACTCAGAATTTGTACTAAATGGAACACCTTCTTTTCCTTAACAACATGTTATTTAGTACGTCCAGAATGTTATTTTATCAAAAAGGTGACCTCATCATCTTAAATTACCAGTTAAAGCACATGGAAGTAAGCAGAGAATTCAAAACAAAAACAACTGTGAGATTTCGATGTGAACAACAAACAATGACGTATCCCTGAAGATTCCGCACAACTGAATACAAGAAAAAGTGGAGCCCTGCAATTTGAATCTTGTTGCCGCCGTGTCCGCGTTTACGCACAAAACACCGTATTCTATGCCTTAAACCACCGTATACCTTAAAACAAATATTTTTCTTTTATTTTAAGTTCTTAAGTTAAATTATAGTTTTTGCGTGGTAACTCGTGTTAATCGTTATCATTGAACAACGGGGTGAAGTTTTTGTGGTGTATAGGTGAGTGCCATAGAAATATTTTAACTATAATAGTTAAAAATTTCTTCCTACTTCCGATAAAGAAAAATTTAAAATATAAAAATTTAAAAAATTAAAAAAAAATAAAACCTAAAAGCTTCCGATAATAGTTAAAAATCTTAGGCCGATACAATTAGATATTGGTTTACATTTTTTTCCAATAAAACAAGAGATCGACCGATTTCCAGTCACGAATATTATGTGAACTACAAATTGGGATCACGGATGAGACTGTATTTGTTGGTCAGTGATGTTGAAAGTCATGGACTTTTTCATACGAACGATCTCCCACAAGTTAGTGATGTAAAAGATAGATCTGAGGTGAGCGTTTATCTAACTATATTTGCTTTCTTATTCCTTAATGTTTGTAATCATAGTCGTTTATCTACAAAAATGGAGAGTTGCCTTCGTCTTTTAAGATGTGTAGCTAAAGTTATGGAAAAAAAAGACTACAGAAGAAATTTTTAGACTTAGGAATAATGGAACATATTTCTTAATGTAAACCAAAGTTAATAGAAGAGGATAAGGTATAGAGTACGCATGGGTGGCTAAACGCATTCACCTGATGGCAGTCTAATATTGTGACCATGCAGTTGTCTGTCATTTTAGTGAGAAAATACATATAATAGTATTTTGTAAGCTGTATGACTGATGGCGTAAAATCGACGCAAATTAATGTTTCTATTTGTTGTGGAAATGGTTGTTGATTGTTTGAGGCATATTGCAGCCGCACGTATTTTCCAGTGAGCTAATGCGATAAAGTTTTAGCCCGCAATTCCTTGTATACGGATCAAATTTGTACTATCCACATAACCAGGTTGTCTTTTGCTTTAAGTAATTTGATATTTAACATCTTTGTCATTGGGAAAGAACGAAATAGAAAGTATGTTTGATTGTATGTTCGGTGAAGTTAAAACTAACACTCACAGTATAGAGATGATTCTACACTCGTGTCATCTATTTTTACAACGGTAATGAGATCTACTCCCGGATGGCAAATATATTGCACCCCGATTATCGTTAAACGTAAACCTGCTTGAAAGCGATGGTGCAGGATGTGGCCTATTCGTCGTTTCTGACGTTTGGCAGACTGCACTTATCTGTGTTTTCCGTTGTGCTTTAATTCTGTTTTGTCTGACAAGTTTTAGTACCAAGGAGCGTTTTTCACGTAGATGAGCAAAATTTGCTTGGGAAAATATCGCCAATGTAATTATTCCGTAATCATTGGACTGGAATAGCAAACTTTTCGTAGACGCTGAGCTTAATCATATGAAGGATATTCTTCGGTTCATTAAAAATTTGATTTGCGTCATGATATTGTGTTTATCGTTAGAAATATAATAATTTAAAAGTTACACGTGAGGACTTTATACGGAAAAAGGTGTTTTAAATTGGTGCCATAGGAGAAGCTTCTAATTCATTCAGGTTGTTCACGGTCACATTGCTTTTCCTGTAACTGTGTGATATGATATTCTTTATGATTTCCTAACTCTAAATGGAGGAAATTGCACGGCGGAAGAATACTTCATGGAACTACAATGTCCGACTAGGGTACAAGAATTCCTCAGAGCATTTTTGTTGATGGGTTTTATCATATAAATTCTTATTATGGCAATCATTTAATAGCACTTCTATCTTTTTTCAAAGGTTTAGGAATTATTAACATCATTTGTAGACTTTCTAAACTGTTTACTGTGTCAGAACGATACAAACCGCATACCCATTATCCGGTGAAACTTCTTTCGGTTGCTCCATCGCAGAGCCTCAGACAACAGCAAAAAGTGCTGACGATTATGTGGCAATCATAAAGGTGACACCTTAATTAATGGCAGAGTAATTAGATGTTGTAGCTTGGTAAGTTGTAGGCACCTGGAATGCTTCCGCAGCACTGTTTCAACCAAACCAAATTAATTATGTACGCGCTAGTGATAACATCTGGAAATTCGCTCCTTGAAAGTGCAGGAATAAACGTCGAGAATTATTTTGTCAAGATACTTTTATTTTTCATTGTGCTTATTATTGTGCTGCAGTGCTATTAACTTTTACCAATTGACTGCTATTTTTTTGACAGTGGTAGTATTCGACATATAACTGCAATGATGATGAGGTATTAACAAAACCTAGGAGCCCCTGGTGGTTTTTGAACTTGCTATCGCTATTTCCGGGGATCAGGAGCTATCCATCACACCAACTGTGGCTCTCGTTTTGCCTTTCTCTCAACAATCGTTATCTCTATCTATGCTATCAGCAATTATCCGTTCTAATATATTTATAAATTGGTGTGCATTAGGCTCTTTTTACAGATCATTGGTCGTGTTCTAACTGCTCCAAATATTGTTTTTAAAAGATCACTTTTAGTCAAAGCTGACGATCTATGCTTATTTAAGCTCCAAATTTGTATTCGTAGATTATCTATTAGTATGTCAGGAATGACAAATTCTAGCAGAAGTTGAAGTGGAGACGTGCTCGCTTTCTCAAGCCTGACAACTTATCGAATTGGGCAATATGATGCGATGCTAACGCGGAACGATTTACATCGTATTCAAATTAAGTAGGCTATTTGTTTCGTGTTGTGAATATTTTCATTATATTGCGCCAACTACCAGAGATTACTTGGCCCTAATCGACAATGTTGTCGATCTCATGGAATGGGTGTTGCGAAATTCTCAGAGGTTTTCTATCTTGAATTTCAAAACTATGACGGGCTTAAGGTGGATTCTTTATTAGTTGTGGTATTGTGACATATACTTCGAAACAAAGGAAAATTTTGTTAATATGTAATGTTTAGGAATGGTATGCAACACAGAAGAGAAAAAACCAGAAACATGTAACGTTTATTAAGTCCGACAACATCGAACTGTGCAGTAAGTAATTTAAAGCAATACATTAACATTGTTATTTTGATTTTACAAAAGATCTTTCTAAAATGATATCATAGTTTGTTTTTATAAAGATAAATGCTTCTAGACATCATCGAAATTTTTGAAGTCAGCTACAAAATCTTCTCCCAAGAAATCAATGCAAGCATGGTCGATGCTGTAGTACTAAGAAATGAAAAGAGAAAACTTGATCATATTGTAGCGAAGGTTATGTTCTCAGCACGGTTTTAATCATTTTGTAGAGGTCACTTAAAAGTGTGGAATGTTTAGGCAAATCAAAAACTCGGCGGCTTAAACTATAAGGATGTGTTAGATTTGCCTCCTGAATATAAGTAAGTTTAGTTTTGAAGCAGATTATGTGATGCGGTCGTGTTGACGAGTTTATCTTTTTAAAATTAGGAAACTGGCTGTCTGACAGCGGTATGGTTTCATTGGATTTAAGATTTTTTAACCACCGGCGCTTTCGATTGTAGAGGTTGAAAGAAGAGAATCATATAAGCTATCTTTATCTGTTTAGCAACCTGATTATCTGAAATGGTTCTGTTGTTCTAAAGTTTCATAACGCTTAGATAACTTCAGTTCTTTGTTGGGGAAGAAATTGTTCTGGGAACCCTCGACATTTTATGGGAGACTACGTTTGCTTGAAGCTTATCAAAATTATGTGGATTATTCTATAATGAAAATTCTCATATAACAATTCTATGACAGATGATGGGCTTCATAGCGGACGAGCTTGTCATTGACATTATCAAAAGACACCACGTGGCAACATCCGTTTCACTGAGACACGTTATCTCCTACTTTTCTTGTAGTTCCGAAGGAAAGTTAGCATGGTAGTCTATAATGAGATTGATTT
Source organism: Mesoplodon mirus (assembly GCF_964341445.2). Classification (NCBI taxonomy): domain Eukaryota; kingdom Metazoa; phylum Chordata; class Mammalia; order Artiodactyla; family Ziphiidae; genus Mesoplodon; species Mesoplodon mirus. The sequence goes on along the minus strand of NW_028293810.1, from coordinate 6,846 downwards.
TTTTTTGTTATATTTTTCTAGTGCTTTATATTTTGAGATATCGACAAGACATATGCTTGGCATTTACACCGGTATTTCTTTACTTTCACTAGGAGATAAAATCGATGCCACAGTTCTATCCGTGTCAAAAGACCACAGAGAACGCATTTATAGATCGGTTAGCATTTTTTATAACTGATATAGCTATAGATGGTTTTAGAGCTTTCTTATAATTGCAGGACATTTCTGATATATGTGCAACTGAGCAGAACCTTCCGCGTGGTACTGTTATTGATACAAATAATCTCTCGCCAGTCACAAATGAATTTTATCTCAACGTGCATTCGCCATTCCAGGTTGATTATAAAGCTTATTTCTTGCTGTTCTTGCTGTTTTATTTGGTAATATATTTAAATAAGGTAGTTTTATAGGAAGCTGCGAAAATACCCAAATACTCGCCTATGGGGGTGCTTCCGAAATACCGATTGCTGTTATCGAGGAATTTGCAGCCAACTTGTAAGTTTGTTCTTGGTTAGTTGTTTAGTTCGAGTAGGCAAATTGTATTATTGCAGAAAGGACTAGTTTACTGCTGTCAGTGAAACCATATAAGCAAATGCAAAGCTAGTGAACGGCGTGGAGTTTTCTGGGAAACGAGATATAATGCTTGAGCCTACGATTGCTAGCATTTATCATGTGTTGAACAATGAATTTTATTTAATGCAAGCATTGATTATCAACGCCCTGCTTTTTAAATGCTACGTTAGCAATTGTGAACACTATAGATCTTATAGAATAAGTTTGCCCTATCATGTAAAACTAGTACGTGATATAAATGTTTTTTCAAAAAATTTCTTTTAACTACAGCCGCAAACACCAAGGCAAACGTTGGCGTTGTGCAGTGTTACGCGATTCACAGTTCAGCAGCTTCGGTATTCCAACTAGAAATCTCAGATAAAAAGAATAAAACGCTTTATGGCCAAATGAAAATCAAAATTATATCGCTTTTGTGTGTGACCAATTGTTTTCTGCGGCAGAGGTCGTTGGATCTTTGCGATGTTTCGGTTTAAATTGTAAAGATTACCACCAGCTGGAATGTGGTTTTCAAAAACTAGAAGCGGTAGTTGTAACCGTGTACGTAAGGTTATTGGATCGCAGTGTTGTAATACCGGCAGCGTAATGAGGAAGTGAACCACCTTATTAAATTTCTTCTCGGATGCACATGTCATCGTTGCAATGCAACCAGTGGATGTCAATTCATGGTGTTAGATAACGTTGTAATACTCGCACTTAGTACATTAAGTGGGCGTGTATATTAGTATGTTGCCTTAGAAAATTGTAACGCGAAATGTACACAGGCGTAACGGGAAGACGAATCTCTTTAACAAATTCCTTCTTGGATACATATTTTGTCTCAGAGGTCCTTTTATACTTATTTGGTAGCTTATCTAATGTACCAAGAGGCAACTAAAATCTCAAAACCATTCTAAGCTGCCTCAATGTGGAAGGACAAATGACATCATCTGCACTTATAGACAACATCGCTCGCATCTTAGTCGTCGATTTAGTACCTCTTGATGGTGGTAGGAAAATTGTGTGAGACATATCGGACTGTCCGAAGCAAGACAACATCCCACCCCATTTCACGCCGTCTACAATTCCGGAGGAGAACCGTTTCTCGGAACATGCGACATTAGAGGAGTTGGAGGCGTTTGTTTCATGAAAACATAAGTTTGGCCATGAACATTGAATCTTTGAAACAACTCATAACGAACGGTTAGAGTTGAATAGATGTAGACCTATACCTGCTTTGACAAAATTACGCAACCCATCAAACTCTGGCAAAGACGAGCCGAAAGCGTTCTGCATGAATTTGAAAGACTTCTACAGAGAAGATAATGCCTTGCTTAAGTTCATTATTAGCCATTTCAACTCTGAGATTGTACCCAGGAGAAATTCTGAAGTATTCAGATTTGCGTGTGGGCTCGGATGCCATTCGAGATTTTATGAATAGCGTTGAGTTCCGGATGAGTTGATTCTGCCAGAAATTTTAGAATAGCTGCACTCAAGTTTTCTTAGGTCTTCACTACAGGTATTCTCCGATTTTAGATAATTTTTATGGACCTAAAGTTGAACTAGAGGGAGGATGCCTCATGATTACATGCAAGTTTCCCTCATTTATCGTGCCATTCTTTTTAACCTTAAAAATATACATTGCTGGCACGTGTAAATTGTGCGTATCTGGTATTTTCAAATAAGGGAAACGCTTAAAGAAAAAAAAATGCCAATAGGCCATTAACATCATATAACAATTACTGTAAAGAACCATGCTTAGCTTTTAAATTGGCGATTACAATAGAATATAGATTAATAGAACGATTGAGTAGAGTTTCTTCTATAAACGTGTGACATTCCTAGGTATTGAAGTGTATTAGTGATCAAAAACATGTCGATAGTAATCGAAACAGTGGCCTAGTAGACTATTTGAGGTAAAATTTCTTGAAAGCAACTCTTTTTTTGTGTCATTTTCGATCATTGTGATCAATTGCAGTTAACTTGTGAGTAGGAAGATATAAAAATCACAAAATGAGTGTCACAACATGTTTACAATACTCTCATAACAACTTCACTAAGTGCTGACAGCAGTATAATTGAATGATTGACGACTTTTTTCTCAAACTACTCAAAGGAACGAGGTATGCTGTACTGACATTGAAACGTTTATAAGATATGAGAGAGGACATATAAGATACGGAGAAATTAGAGATGGTAGAACAATTGCATAACCATTGCAAGGATAAGACACCATAATGGAATAGTTCTGACTCCTTCTGACATTTTATGCGGTTGCCATAATTTCTCCCATTCCTTTCGTTGTTTCATATACGGGATATATGACTTAAGTGCTGCGCGAATGGTTCAGTTACGGCTTGACTATTTACCATTTTTTAAATCAATGATATGTTAAATGTGGCTTTAATGTGGTTTTCACTGGGAGGAAAGATAGCTCTGCCAGAGCTATCCGAAGCCTTCACACCAAATACTGTTGGAAGCCTTTATGGATGAGAAGGAAATTTCTACCCTATTCCTTTGTCATCGGAGATTTTTGCAACTAGCCAATTGAATACCATACATCGAACCGAATACCAGCAGTCGATGAAGTAAATAAATCATAATAAGTAGCAAAATAGAAAATAAGCATTCCAATAATTGATCGCCTTGTTGTGGCAAAAATATTGCTGATTGCTGACGTACTTGCTATACACACCAGAAAAATTATTCCTCAGCAGACTCACCCAAACTGAAAAGAAGTCCTACATTTTAATCGGAAGCACACTTAATAGGATGCCACGGCAGAATGCGGTGAATTACTCGTTGCTAGCTTCTCACCAACAATAATAAAAATAAAAGCTCTTGTAGCAAAGCATGACGTTTTTTGTGTCCATCATGCAAGCGGAGTCTATTGAGCAGGGTTACAAAAAAAGTTAATAACAAAAGGATGCGTTCGGTGTACAACTTCTGACTAATGCGCCAAGCATCCAACTTCATCAAGCGTCGTTGAGGTGACTGAATGCTCCGGCTTATAGAATCATTTGCGATCGTCTACCGATGTATTAAGCTAGTGCTCTTATTCTGCCAAACAAGTCTGCTAAATCTGTCAACCCCGAAAGGATGGAAGACTTTGTGATCTTGGAGAACGGTATCGAACTAGCGACCCAGTGTGTACCGCAGGACACCACTAATTATTGTGGCCAACAAACAAAGTAGGTGATATAGAATAAAACTACTTACAACCATAGTTTAAACAATACATATTTCATAACATGTGTTATCATAGAGATAGACATAAATAACTCAACACCATAAGTCACCATTGCAGAAAAAAATAGTGATCGTTTAGTGAGTTCTTCTGCCATTTTTTTTCAATTTCCGATTTGAAGGTTGGACTCCATGGCTAAATAAAATTGTTGTAAAATCTCATCTCACATTACTCTTGTACCTTAAACATTATTTGCAATACACGCGTTTCAGTACTATTTTGTTCGCCTTCTTCTCCACCATCCACTATAATCGAACCATTAAGATTAGAACCACCAGACCCCAAAACGCCATCGCAAATATCCTTTTCTGAAAATGCTATTGGAAAGATTGGATTGACCGAGATGCATAGTGCTATCTTATAGACCGTATCTTCTATAGTTTTTATAAAACTGGATCTGCTAGATGATAAATTTCCTATTGTGTCCTAGTCTATGTGATCTTAGTTCCTTTTTAGACATCCTTCACAAACAATCACAAAATAAATATACCATTTTTTTGACATTTTTCTGAAGTCTAAGCTTAAGACTGAGATTTTATAATGGCAACACATAAGAGAAATAATGGCCACCTGGACAACTGAAGTTGTGTAAATATCAAAACTTTAAAGTAAAGAAAATTATATTGACGCACCGCCATGTTGAGGATCGGCATTATGTGACAATCCACAGTTTTGCAGTTGTGTCTCCACTCTACAGAATATTCGATTATTTATTCGAATCCTATTTGAGGATGGAAGAAATACATTGTATAAAGGTATAAATAAAACAATAAAAAGTGGGAACCACACTCCCCTTAGTGTGATTACAGGCGTCCTTTTTTGTTCCATCTCGCTCAGTAAACGACGAGCAACATCAGAATATTGCGGTCCTTTAAAATTCAGCTTACTGAATTTCAATTGTAATGCTAACAGTCAATTAAATGAATTGATAAAAGTAAAAAATTACCGGTAATGAATTTCAATATGACTAAGGCCGTAACAAAAGAAGATATTGAAAAATAACGCACTTTCTATGAAGCGGCGTGAAACTGACGGGGTATTGAAATCAATGGGTGGTTTGAAGTGAGTTTTACTGAAACAAAGTAAATTCGTAATAATTTTCAAATACTTGGTAATATCTAGCAATCCAAGTTCTCAAACATTGAGACAGTCTGCAACTTTTAACAAATTAGAATGCGTAATTTCGGAAGCAGTTTTATAATTTAGGAGATCATGCCTTTTACAATTGATGTTTTCTTCAGTGAAGGCCGTAGAATTGAGAGTTTCAAAAGTCGTGGATTCGATATTGTTTGTGTTAGAAGGTATTGGATTGCCTTGCTCAGCAGTGGATATAAGGAATGAGAAGTCGCCTCTCTCTATTCTTTCTCGCAGTTCTGAAGCAATGTTCATTAACAAAAACGCAAACTATGCTCTATTACGGGATATAAGGCTACCAATTGAGTTGTTTTTCTGTTCAGATATTCGCGTAAGCGTATCAGCAATTACTTCAGGCAAAGATATTTCCAGTTCTTTCGCAGTAACCTAAAGACAATCGCATTCAGTCAAAAGTCGACCACTTACGTGTTTATATTACTTTTTGGAAATAACTGTTAAGGAAAAGCGAACGAACCATTGCCTCATAATAGGCCTTCTGCTTCCTAGCGAGGTTCAAAATAATATCGAGCGCGTCTTCACAGATCTTCATATCCTCTAAGAAGAGAGCCTACAAAATATTTGAAAACTTGAGGCTGAAAATGTACTACATAAATATAAATAAAAAAAAAAAACAAAAAGAAAAGTTCTAAACGCATCCTCAAATATCCATGAAAAAGGGTTGCAAGTCGAAGAGCTATTTATTTGAAAAGAATCCATAGGAAGTGCATATTTGCAAATTAAACCATACTGCGCTCATCGACGAGTAAGTTTTATATTTGTACGACAAATATAAACTGCACAATGATTGAATACAAGTAATCATTCCTCCGACTAAAGCAACAATTTTAGTATTTTTACACGAATACGCTTATTGAGTAAACTTGGCGTACTGCTGTGAGGAATGCAGTACATATGTGTAAAATAGAATGGTGACGTAGAATCAGTGTGATTTGCCAGATCAAGGATTTTATTTACAGAAATGTCGAAATGCGTACACATACCTCGTATTCCTGAAGAGTGAATGTCTCTTGTCCATGAACAAGAAGTTTCGAGTCAAACTTCATTCTTTTCGCAATTTCCAACATCAATGCATCAATGGCAATGTTGCATTCTTCTATCGTCTTAGGATAATAACTATTTGAGTTCACCATTGTAAAACTGAAAGATTAAAAGTACCTTATTTTACTTCACCGTATTACTCGGTGCATAAATATAGTATTAATGTAATGTTGAAGTACAAACTAGACAATAATTTGCAAACAACCACCCACGGTCCGTATATATAAGGAATGATTCACCTTTCAGTTTTTCAAAGTATAATGATAGATGAATGCTGCAATTCATTTTTAACTACCTATTTCTGTTAATCGGTAGTGTTATTATCAATCGATATAACCGCTAGAACACTGAGATATTTGCAAAACTTGGGGCGGGTGCGAACTTCCAACCAGATGATTGCCCTTTCCGGGGGGTCACCAGTTATCCATTACACCATCCGTGCCCCACGCTTTGCCTTTCTCTCAGCGTGCTTTTTATTTTTATTCTTATCAACGCTATCAGCACTCACCCGTTATCGGGATGATCTTGGGTGCCCAAATCGGCCTAGAACCCAAGCTAAGCTGAAGCTGCGGTTAATTTACAATGTTGCAATTCATTTTTAACTACCTATTTCTGTTAATCGGTAGTGTTATTATCAATCGATAATGGTGTAATGGATAACTGGTGACCCCCCGGAAAGGGCAATCATCTGGTTGGAAGTTCGCACCCGCCCCAAGTTTTGCAAATATCTCAGTGTTCTAGCGGTTATATCGATTGATAATAACACTACCGATTAACAGAAATAGGTAGTTAAAAATGAATTGCAACATTGTAAATTAACCGCAGCTTCAGCTTAGCTTGGGTTCTAGGCCGATTTC
>NW_028293811.1:0-22659 GCF_964341445.2 Mesoplodon mirus | reverse complement strand
GTTTTAGAATTCTAAGTTTTTTAAGGTGACAGGTTTTTGTTGTCAAATTCATCGTCACAAGAAAGTAACTCGGCGCTTCGTGGTGTGATGAAGGTCTGATCTTGAAATAGGATCCGACATGAGTTCTTCCTTTTTTCACAAGGAGGGAATTTTGTTTAATCCAAATAAGCCCAAAACTAGGCAACTGCGCACGAAATACGTTACAAAAAAGCTCCAGTGAGCATCTAGAAGAAAGATTATCTGATGAAATTTAATACTGGCATCTCATAGTGCAACTGAATCTTCGAGGGCCGTCCGATGGCTTTTTTCGTATAAAACTAGGACATCCAAAGGAGCTTTTATAAAGTATAGAAGAGTATAGAAGTGATGTTTTGTGCCAAATTATATTTTAAGATGAACAAATAAGAAGCCTTCAAAATGAGAAAATGAGAGTAAAATGGAAAAAAGAAAGAAAAAGAAAGCACTGAGATTTCTTTCGGATTAACTGTATTACGGCTATAGATGAAGCCTCAACTATAACCATCGCTGCATATTTAACTTATTTAAAGAACAATACCATAGTCGTGGGACCAGTTATTGGTTATGAAATTGCGCTCTATGATTCTCAACATAAAATAATTGAAGTCCACCCAATCACTTTAATATTACTTGTCACTAACTCCAGAGCAACATACGAGAAGAAATCATGCTAAGAAGAACTTTCTAAATATAAACTGTGTTCTAAACAGAATTGTTGAGTAAAGTTTTGCAACTGGGAAAAATTATTTGTAGAGGATTGAAATACGCCAAAATAAAGTAGAATAAAATCTCTAAAAACTCGCCAAAAAACCTGGTTCTATATAGGTAGAAGAGAAGAAACCAAGCTAAGAGGTTTTTTTTCTTCGCTGGAAAAAGATTTTTTGAATAGATGTCTTTGAAAAAACTCATTATTAGTAGAGGATTGAAATATTCCAGGATAACCTAACAGAGAACTAAAAAGCTCACCAAACAAAGCTGGCTTCAAATGGATGAAAGAAAAACATTTCCGAAGAATAGAAAAAATTTTCTTTGTGTGAATAATGGAAGGATAGCATTAGTAGCTTCTTATTGAAACGTTGTTTTTGGCTAGTTTTTTTCTCTTTTTCGTGGAAGACCGATAAATTTGGAAATTAAGAAAAGGAATGATGGAAGGGAAGTCACTGATGATTTGCCATTTTGTTAACATTTAACTCTTATTTATACATCTACCTATTATCCATTGTTGGAGTGATGTGTGGTGGTGCTTGAGTATTAAATTAGCTGATCCCTCTAGTAGGTACAGTACTACTGAGAACAGAAGCAGTAAAATGTGTGAATGTTATGAACCAGTTAAACCAAATTTGTTGGAATATTTCGAGATCGAAAGAATGGAAAAACCATGCAACTTGACCGAAAAAATCTACAGCAATGCCTTAATAAAAACTCGTGGTTCTAAATTAGTACTAAAAAAAAACTCTAACATCACTGCTATAAACTAAACTTTTATGTTATATAAAAAACCAAAGTTTTGGATTCTTTATTGCCTAAATCGACTCGAAAATGTCATCTGCGTAATAACTTAATAGAGTCTTCTTTTTAAGGAGAAATTTAAATCATTACCAGAATTTGAAAAAAAAATGAATAATATAATTTGAATAATTTGAAAATAAAATAATTCTATATGACTTAATGCAATAGAAAACCTTAAGACGCCTATATAACTGCTTGAGGTATTCAAACTATTAAAATAATCTAGATGATTAGATTATTAGCCAACCCTAGCTTATCATTCGATTCCGATAACGCGGTGATGCAACGCATTCACAATTTACAACAGCTTTCTTTTCCACACAAAAATAATAAATGGATGTTCTACGGGGACGTTTGAAAGTTCGAGATGAAACCTTGAATGTTACAAAGTAGCTTAATACATCCATAAGTGAATGTAAACTTAAAACAGAATTTTTATATAATGCTTTAAAAAGTAGTTAATATTATGCTTACAGAAGAGAAACTAGTGCTGATTGCTAATGCTCTAGACAAACACTGAATGTGAGAGGAGAAAACACGAAAAATAACGAGAAAATTTGATGCACTGAAAAAACACTGGAATTATCTCTTTATACCATGAAGCTCAGTGAGGGTTTACTGTTCTCAATCATTTAAAGCCCTCATTTACTGTTACAGCTCGCTCAGTGTTCAGTTTTCATTCTAAACTATATGTTTCATAAGGAAATTAAAATCCTCTAGAATTTCACTACAACGCTAGATATCTAACTTCTAGCAGAAAGATTCAAATAATAGGCATCACGAAAGAAAGATATAGAAGACTATAAGTGTCTTTTTTTTTAAATACTATCCTTTTCATGGAAGATCAGTAGACACACACAAACACAATGTTTCGCCTATAAACGCAAGCAGCTAAACTGAGCAGGTTTTTAGGATTTAAGGACGAATGAAGTTGAACTCAAGGCGGAAATCAAGGTGGGAAGCGGCAAATCGATGAGCATGTGAATCATGTCATTCAAATGTCTACACTGCAAGCAATAAGGGAATAGGGTATGCGGGAAGAAATAAAAACGCCTCATACACGACGAACACCCACAGAAGTCGTCAGGGTGCGCTGTTGCTCCCGTTACAGTAACCACAGTGTAATATTTGAGTGTACGGTAACGTAATTTTGTAACTACGTATGTAATTTCTAAAATTAGCATTTTTCTTGCTCACGTCTATCTAGCGAAATAACGAAACACACATTTTCTTTAGGCTTTGAAGTTGCTGCCGTTTGCGTGCGTTTGCAGCAAAGAAGTAATGCTTCAACGTAAAGCACTTCGGCATCGTGTTGATATTCTTAATCCCTACAAGAAAAGGTTATAATATTCTGTAATAGCAATATATATATATATTTTTTGATATTATCTACAGTTAGTGAGTTTTCGTTTTTTTTTTTGCTTCGTGTTTTTTTAAAAGTCCAAGTGCATATTTTAAGCAGAACATTGATCGCAAATAATTCCATCATTTTTTCCCGCTTTCTTCAGAAAAAGAAAAAGCGACGGTCCGCTTTAGCAATCATTTATTTTGCTGTCTTAAAAATTTTTTTGGACAACACTGAGTTCTTTATCAAAAATGACATGAAAGGGTATTAAGAGCGTCGTTAAAGGTTATACAAAAAATAGTCGAAAAGTCGATGAAAAAATCGAAACATTTCGCAAGATAGCAAGTTAAAAAATACAGTGCCACCATTTATTTATGTTTCTGACTGCCAACCAACACAGCCGTTTCTTCAATTTAAAGAATTTCCATGGAAATGTGTAAAATTTATTTGCTGTCTAAAACATTGTCATTAACGTCATGTACCAATGGAACTCATTTCTAAAAGATGTCTATCTTCTAAGATATATGTATTTAACTATACAAATTAGATAAAAATCACATCATTTGACATTCAACAGAACACACTGTAAAATTATCGAGATTTTAAAAGGAGCTCGACTTTAATTAAGTGAATGGCCAATGTAGCTGTAGAAACACGTAGACATGTGAAAGTATTATTTCAATTGACTTGTTCGACCAATTGACTAACCAACAAAGTGCTCATTTCTGCCCAGCGTGAAGCAAGTATGTTCATGTGAATTATGAACAAGAGTTTCCGTGTTTTATCGATTCATTCTGATTCATTCTATGAAAAACAATTTTGTTAACAATATTTCTAATATGATTAACACTGTGTTTACATTTCAATAGTAGTGGTAAACCATTCTTAGGAAATACCACTTATTTTCGACACTATATGAACTCAAACTCTAGGAAAATGTGTGGAAATACCATCATTTTTTTCCTCGTCCCAGCAATAGCGCCATCTTTTTGTCCCGGATCCAACTAACATCCTCGTTAGCGCCAACAACCAGTTCAGCTACAATTTTGAGAACGACTTCTGTGGTCGTTCTATATCAAAGGATTCGAAAACTCTACCCAATTACATAACGGTTAACAATATGTACCATAACTCCACTACCAACGAGTTGCTTGAGATATGAAATAAACCTTCATATCAAATATCAATTGAGCATGAGAAAATCTTTTGTATGAAATCAGTAACTTGTTTATCATAGGTTTTCTACACGGTCTAGTGTAAGATGATAGCATGTAAAAAAAACATTATCTGGGATAAATGCATACAACCACGTTAGACTCGTTACGATTGCTTGGCTTTTGTAGCAAAAGAGCAACACAGACAAGGCGGTTGCCAAATAGGTACTAAATGTATCTGCTGCAGAAAGGTGAATATGGAAAAAATACGAATCCTGTGTCGATTTTATACCTCTTCTACAACAGAGTAACATAAAAGACTACTGACAATACTAGCGTACTTGACATAGCCTTGAGGTAGGAAGAAACACTCTGGTCGTTAAGCATTGGGCTCAGTCCACCTTTCACAAAAACTAGGCCTAATCTCCAGTAATCGTTTCAAACACTAGGCGTCCTCATCAACAATATTTTAGTACAATATCCAGTTAATTCTTGGTGGCTAGAAAAAATACGAGTATTTATAGATCAGGAAATTCACAAACATTACAATATACTATATTTTAATATAAACACGGAGATAAGTGGCATATATTTCCACAAAAAAGTTTCGATTAACATGAGCTCAATTTTTCCCTTAAATATTCACTTGGAGCTAGATTGACATATTTACACGGACACCTACCTTACTACAATGACGTTCTGATCATATTAGGATGAAATTTCAATGCGATAGCTTTGATTTTGGTTCATTTTTCCTCATTTCTCCCAGAACGTTCCTAATGGATAATATGAATAATGGTCACTTGTTGGTTATAGGTGGAAATTCCGACTGTTAAACGATCTATCGTCCACTGAGTATCAATTCCTCCTTCGCTCCAGAAGCACTGGTTCCAAAAACACGTAGGTTGCCTCCAAGATGGAGATCATTCACTTCATCGTGTACAGATGGTTCAAATGTTCTTGTTGAGGTTCAAAAAAAAACAACTCGTTCAAAGTCGTTTGAAGCCCACCTGGCGGTCCGAAATTTGGAATATCGCCACATTTCATTGCTTTGTTTTTGATCGAATTCTACGAAAGCCCAGCGCATTATTACGTCTGGTTTACCAAATCATTCTCATTCAGAATGAAAACGCTCTACGGAATTCTTGAAAATTATCTAAAATTATCTTTAAAATTTGTGAATATTGATCAACTAATTATGAAGCAAAGAGTTAAACACTATCTTCTCGTTTGTGATAATAAAGCAGTGTTCTCAAGAACAAACTTCTAATAAGTTTAATTCTAATCAAATTTTATGCGTTTTTATGATAACAAAAAACATGAGTTCAGTGTTTATGTTTAGCACCATAGTTAAAATTTCGGCAAATTTCGTTGTATTGATAGACGGTCTACCCGGGAGATGTACTTTCATAACCATTTACTTATCAACGTTTTAGGTTACTGCGCTAGGATCGTAAACTGTATTTCGAAATTTTCTCCGCTATGTTTTTCTCTCCTATGCTTTCCTACTAGAGATCTTTGTTTGACTCTAAGTTTTTCATTTAGGTACTCTTTTATGCAGACACAAAGTAATCTGCCTATTCCGCCAATGTATTAGATTCTAAACGTTTTACAAAAGATCAGTTAAAATGTGTCTTTGCACTAAATGAAATTATACAGTTTTGTGTTTTGCACAGACAAATGTCAAATAACCAGCTGATCATGTGCTGTGTTCGTTGGTTGTTCAATAACTGCCACAGAATTTTTCAGACTAGTCCTTTTAAGGCAACTCTTAATAACTGTTCTTATTTTGCTTAGAATAAAAGGTTGCCTAAAAGAGATTTTGTAGAATTATTGTTTTGAGGCATGACTTTTGCCTTAGAACTAGCGGTTAAGACACAGGACCCGACTCTATGCAAATATCAAATGTTTAGTGACTTAAAACATTTGCTAATTTGCTCGAAAACCAAATAGTTGAATGAAAGCAGATAAAACATCTGAAATTAAAAAAACACGGAAACGAGTTGAAGTTGCATAAATGAATAGGTTCACAAAATTAAGAGCATCAGAGCACTATTGGCTTAAAATACGCAAGTGCTTTGAGATTGGAAAGAAACAATGGGTAGTGCTGTTTATCTTTTGGTCCGAATCGTGAATTTGATTAGATTGAGAACATATTGGAAAGGGTGTTTGAACAAGCTTAACACCGAATTCAAAAAAAAAGGTCGTTCAAAATCAAGTTTTTAATTTATCAAAGAATATAATGTGTAAAATAAGACAGAAGGAAAGAGAAAAAAGTTAATCTGCTGTAGCAATGTAATATTTGAAGAAGTATTTAACTTAAAATCACTCGTAATAAAATGGTAAGTTACGGCAAAAATGAATTACGAATCACTAAACTGTCTCTTAAGATGCTTTGTAATCATGTTCCGAGTGCGTTTATTTTCGGAGATTTTTCATCTGATCACACTGACTCTATACTAGTAATGCGTGTAGGCCGTTCATTTGGAGGCAACGAGCATAGTTGGCTAGTTCTATACCTTTTATCCACTTAATATATCAATCCTGTAGCGCTGTGGTAAGTGTCCCGTAATACACACTGGATTCGATCCTACGCTCTGTGCTCATCAAGCCTTTCATTCCTCCGAGGTCGATAAATTGGTACTAGATTTGTCTGGGAGGATAAAAACACTGACTTGACACATCGGCTAGCTACCGTAAGTCATTTTATGGGCCAGATATGCATTCAACCACCTCTACGATTACCGATGAAGCGAATGCACGGTGTATCCCTCAGGGATTCAACAATGTCAACCGCTTTTAATGCTTTTAACACCAATCATGTGTTGCTTTTATCAATGCCAAACACTATCTAAATGTTCCTTATGAGAAATTCACCTTGAAAAAGCCAACCACATCTTACCAGTTGGCATTCCACCTTTTTTTAGTTGAAATACTTCACGGGTTGTTTATCGCCACATCTCGCCTGGTGGAGGTTTCTGGTTGTTAAACTGATGGACACCGGAATTCAACCACGAGCAAGGCTACCAAAGTGTAAAAGTGGAATACTCATTCGGAAGTACAACTGGGAGTAAAGTGATACAGCAGAGCAAAAATATGTTGTTATTTGAGTCCCACGAGCGAGTGGTACGGACTGCGCACCTCTGCACCCAAGAAGAAATAATACTACTGCCGGAAGCATTTACTTGCTTGCGAGACGAGTTACAGGGCTCGCAATTTTGGAATAACGCGGTTCTCGGTTTTTTTTAACTTAGCAGTCCGTTTTCGATATTACCAAGCTTACAATAACCCACTCAATTCGTTGAAGGAACCGAACTGCAAGAGATTTCTTGATACTCAATAAGTTGATCGGCAAGAGAAGAGAGATTTCTTCATTAAATCCACCAAATCAAATGACATCGAAAAATTGAAATTCTAGTCGTTGTGTTCGAAAATCCTAGAAAGAAGAATGCGTGCATAGTTCCTAAGAAAGAGAAAAGTTGGACTGAATTATCTACAATATGATCAGCAAACATCTCTGTGCTTAACTTGTCCAGATGTTTTAGGTGTAAAAATTGAAAAATAGAAAGGTGGCTCAGGTTAAAATAAATATATCTCGTTATATATTAAAGGATTAATCCATTCTTCATTCTTCATGAAAGCGCCTTAGACAATCACATAAGTATATTTGATAATGTTGAGTGATAAAGTCCACGATATTTGACAGGCACAAGTAAATGTAAGAAACTTTCAATTATGCCTTCCATGTTCGGCTTGCAGAAACTCCGCCATAAATTGTGATATTTGACTATCTCAACTTCTCCAGGCGCTTCTTGTTCTGAACTTAGCAGAGGACAGAATTTTATTTCGAATCCACTACCGTTCCACCGTTCCAAACCATCTACCCATTTATTCATCAAAGACCTTCTCATAATAGTGAAATAGCGTCCCTAAATAACAAGTTATATGGTTTACGGTTCAGTTCGCCTTTCAATAAGGCATTGATGTTATTCCAGAAAACCTAAACCCAGTAAAGTGTAAGCTGTCACTGCCGGAATTTAAAATCAACTACAATGAATTTTTTTACGGGCAAATGATTAAGAAAGCACATAAAATCACAAGTACAATGATTATTTGTATAGCAAAGAATGGATAACACTTTTGGTCATTCACCAGTTGTTCAACATCTATGAGTTTTTTTTAAATACAAATTTAAGAACTGTGATAATTGCTATATGAAAACCATTCGATTAACACTCCTCATAATTTCAGAGTCAAATTTGTTTATTAGATGCAAGCAATATCTTACAGAACATCGATAATTCACTCATATTGAGAAACTTTTCGTTTGTCAGTCGATAAATCCTGATTTCTCCACTAGGAATGAATAGCACGTTCTTTATTTGATCTGTAGAGAATCTTCTTGTTCTCATTACAAACTCCTCGCATCCAAAATGCACGGACGGTCTTGACATACTTGGAATCATGAACCCTTCGGAAGCACAGAGCATTTTGATAGCCTTCGATTGTTTTCGAGGCATTTTTCTAGACAAAGCAGATGGCCCACAAATACTAAGCGATTTTCGAGGAAGTCCATGAAATTCCGTCTCTGCCGATAGAAACCTAGGAAAAGGTTCGTCGACTGAGACACTACTTCTGGGACACAGACGTCTATTTTTCTGAGAGAACGAACAAGTTCGTAGACGAAGACATGGGCGCCTTACAAAATTGTCTGAATCAGAAACATAGGGAGATGAGTCAATGCTTGACTCACTGAATGTATTCTGCGAATCAATATCATTCAAAAAGTGCAGAGAGTATGATGGTAATAAAAATTCAGATTCAGATTCAAGGTCACATCTCTCAGTTCGATTTGAATTGCAATAATATTTAAGCGAATAACACTTTGAGAGTTTTGGACCTTTCTTTCGGTTCAAAGATAAATTCTGATGCCCACCTTGAGAAAGCACTTGAGCCTCCTTGATTATTAACGTTTGAGCAGTCAGAGCAATAAAATCGTCCTCATCCGAACTTTCATGAAGAGAATTGGGAAAGACGGGCTTCTCACAAAGTTTACTATGAACGAGCCTTTCTCTTCGAGCGATATTAGCAGATGGGCCACCGCTGGAGGCAGTCGTCATGAGACGGATTTCAGGAATCTCGTCGTCTGTGTAGTAATTGGTAGTCTCGCAACTCAAGAACAAAGAAATTCGAGGATTTACTCGACGTGAGCGAGTGAGCCGAGGTCGCGAAGAGCTTCCGATCATGAGTTGAGAATGGGAAATAGGAAAATGTAATAACAATTGGGAGATGCCGAGCGACTGATTCATACACTATGTCATCAAAAATAACAAAATTCCTAGATAAAGATTCCTGTCGACACGAAAATACCAGAATAATGATCTTAACTAAAGCGTCTTTGTTTTCTTTTGGATGGATACATCCATTGGAAACATGCATTTACAAGAAACAATGAAAGGGTCATAAGTAAAGAATGTTAATTTAAAAAAGAATTCATGATATCGCGGACCCACTCACACCTTTGGTCCTGACAACATGAAAGATCCCGAATAAGCCAAAAATAAATGACTGCGATCTAGAACATTTTCGACCGTTCGAACCGCAATAGTTCAGGCAAAATGAAAACAGCCTTTAACTTTAAACCAACACATCCCTCCTTATAAAAAATTTTGTTGGTTGATATGGAAGCCAGTAGCATCTGAAAAACTATGCCAATCAGATCAAAATATTCTAAAAATGATGCAGTTTTGATTTCCTGCAGCCCATAAAACGTGCTTGCGAATTAGTTGAACGGCAACTTAATAGATCTGTATATTATAACGAAAGATTCTCAAACTTTCACTTAATTATCGCGAGTATCCGCATGACTGTGCGACCAAATGAAGCTGCAAATTTATTGCCTCTCAAACGCTGTCATATGCAGTCAAACCCGAGTCCGAGGAACTTCAACGACGAAACTCGTTTAAAACAGCCACCCAATAAAAGTTTCTCAAACACCTGGATTAAAAAGATTACGGGATTTTAAATCTGGAAGGTGCCATGGTAGTTGTTCTAATTCCACAGTTTAGTTCTCTTAATAGCAGTTTCCTATAAAAAGCAACAGTGAGCAGTCAGACATCTGAAATATGTCGTTTCTCCAGCGTCGGAAACTCTAGTGGCCGCTGAATATTTTGGGATCGTGATTAGCGACTCGATTACTGCTACCAAAATGGTTACATCATACAACCTTCTTGCCTTACACAATTCAAACTATGCTTGAATTCTCACCCGTTTGCAAAACTGATTTAGAAACGTAATAGTTTCACAGTACGATAGCTCAATGTGTTCAGCACTTGTGATCGCAGTTTATGTCGTACAAGCTTATCGAGAATGATATTTAGAGAAAATGTTTCTGATTCGTTTCGGAATTCAATTAGCTGTTATGTACACCCGCTATAACCGCTTCTACACAAAACAAAACCATTCTTTGCCCTTAATGACTTAAACATTTTTGATACAAAATCTTTGGACTGATTATTCCGACGGTTATACAATTTTAAAAACGTAAACTAAAAAGGACTTAAAAGAAAACAAAAACTCCAAGCACTCATTTAGAAATTTCATAATGCAATCGAACGTGTTATTTACCTTGTCACTTTGGTAGCACAGCAATCCGTTTCTGGCTTCATGATGACTTCTGTCTTCAGCGGAATGTTCAACGCTAGTTAAATGTCGTTTTCTCTGGACACATTTCCTGAAAGAGCAAAGCATAGTAAAAGCATGATATTATTGTATACAATACATCCTTCTCCCCTAGATAAATAGATCCTGGGAGAGAACAGAGAAAATTGTGAAAGAAAATTAGTGGTGCAGTTTTCGTCTATGTCCCTGAAGCAGTCATCGAAATGTGATCTAAGGAACCTCAATCTGAAAACTTCTCGAAAGCCAGGATCCCTGATTTACATGAAAACAATTTTAATCTGGTTCCCTACCAAACCATCAATCAAATGACTTCGATTTTCACAAAAATCTGAATTTCTGAAATAATAAATGGAAAAAAATAAAGGTTGTATAACAACCAATTGTGTATTACTTCTAAAACTGGAACTATGACAAGCATATGATCAATAGTCGCTATTCTCTACTTTATTCAAAAATATCTGAAAACAAACGAAGAATTTCCACAGAAATCACTGCGTTTAATAAAAAGCAGTCCACGTATTAAATACTTGGACAGATTAGCCTACCAAAGGAATATGGTAAAACGAAACTATACCAGGTTGTGAAAAACCTTGTAGCAGTTCTTGATATGAATACAATAGAGCGCAGCAAGTATGCAACAAAACTGCAGTCTCTATAGATTTTTCAATATCTTTTTTTGGTAAAAGAAAATTGTGCATTGAAATTGCTGAAACAACTTTTGTTAAGCGGAAAAAAGTAAAAGCATTATAGCATGTGGTGTTGCGCACTATGGGAACATCTAAATGAAGTCATCTGACTTAATAAACATACTAAGTAGAGTATCTTCTGCATCTTATACCTAGGTGTAAAAGACTTTTAGACCTTTGATAGTGGTTAACACACTGTACTATTTTGATGACAAATCGAGGATAAATCACTAAACGAGAAATGGTGACATTCTGTTTGCTAGCATCAATCGGTTTCATGAAACCAACGTTGAGTTCGCTGTTTTCAAAGTTTGATGATTTGCTCTTAAAGAAATGTTCACACCTTCTTGCAAATATTATGCATTATTTGAAAGCGAAGATCTCTACCTACATTTTTTTTGCTAACGTATCGTTTCTGCAATAATTTTTATGCATTTTAGGCCGTCGAAAAAAGAAATTTTGAGTAATTCTTTATTAGAATTCAAACTTGGTTGTAAAGACAAGCAGTATCAATTTTCATTTGGCTAGGAAAACGTGAGAGAAAATATAGCACTCCCACTGATACATTCATGTGATACTTCGATGTGTTTAAGTAGGAAAAATTTTGACCATAAAAAAACCGCTGTCTTTGATGTGGTGTGTTTCTTCACTGTAACCTCTTGTCGTTCGTCCTTGCTCCTACGGCCTGACTTATTAACAAATAGCAATACAAAGTTAACAGTAGAAGAAATTGGTGGAACGTAGTTGTGAATTTTTTTCCCTCTGTGTTCAACCTGACATTTGATTGGAGAAGAGAAAACAACTATGGTGTATAAGGCACGAGATTTGTCAACTACTTATTCTCCTAAAGACCAAACAGAAGAAGGAAAGCTAACGGAAATAAACTGTATTAATATTAGTTAGTTAGTATTAATTATACGACATTAATCCGAAATAAAACAACAGAAAATCTTTTGGAAGAAACAAGAACAACAAGACAAATGACGACGATAAAATTCATCCGCAAAAGTTATCTGTAACAATAAATAAAAGTTAACCACCTAAGATGATCGCCAAGTGTTCCGCCCATGAACAGATTCACCTTGTAGTGCAGAATCGATTTTCTTTATACCTTTCAGGAAACCTATGTAGTGTATAGTTCTTAAATTTCTTCATGGAATGTAAACTCCTAAAGATACTTAATTTTAATGATTAGGAAAAATAAAACCGAAGGTGAAATAAAAAAACTCACAACAAAAAAAACTACTCCAACACAGAAGAATTTGTCAACGGCTTTCAGTAGTTATATACAGACACCTGTTATTCCTAGTAGCACCTTTATTCAACCGATTTCATCCGCATTTCGGATCGAAGCCATTTTAAAAACATGATAAAACAAAAGTTCCTAATATCACACAGAGTTGGGTGTTATCATCTTGAGTTTCGGAGAAATTAAGGATGAATGAATACTACTAAGTTCAAATAGTTTCTACGATAAACTTCATACACCAATTAATATCTGAGCTTCGCATTCATGGAAATATCGGTCACATTTTCAAAGACATTTTGAAGACTATCCAGTTTGAGTGTGGATTTGAATGCAGTTTAAATTCTTGTTACATCTTCTTCCCACTAACTTGTCGAATGTTGGTCGAGTTTATATATATTGACATGTTTTCAATTGTGTTTTGATAAAAATTAGATTAATGACTTAACTGAACACTTGAAGTTTTTTGTCTTTTTCATAAGTAAGATGGAAGTAGTTTACTCAAAATACAAAAATTTTAATACAAAACCACAAAGACGTAAAAATTTCTAAAATATCTACTCTACAAAAAAGTTTTCCTGTAAAGTCTTAATGAAGAATGAACATTCCATTATATTGGTAAGCTTACATGAGGCCATTGTAAATTCTTGTTGTATTATAGTTAACATATAGGCGCTATCACTCATAATCCACATGAAAAATACTATTCGTTCAAAAGAGTTCCTTAGAATCTATCCTGTGTCCTTCTTAAAAGTCGATACAGAGTTAGTCAATCATAATTAATACTAAAGTAATTAGCTAAGCAAGTATTATGCCAACGTCTATGTATGGAGTCTAGTCTCCATCTTATCATACCATTATCAATATTCATTCCAAATATCATAATACCATGTTAAACCTTATCTCAGAATGTTATGTGGACAACAAATCCACCAATATCGAGTTGCTCCAAATTAGTAAGTTGTGACTGTCGACAAGTGGACTGCGAATAATCAATCGGTTGTTTACCGATATGCTCCTGAAGGGTCACTTGT
Organism: Mesoplodon mirus; assembly: GCF_964341445.2. Lineage (NCBI taxonomy): Eukaryota > Metazoa > Chordata > Mammalia > Artiodactyla > Ziphiidae > Mesoplodon > Mesoplodon mirus. Next base: position 8,986 of record NW_028293811.1, on the reverse strand, counting down.
CATTATGAAACACTTATGCAATGGAATATAGTTCGTTATCTCTCTGCCTCCAAACTCTATAGTCATAGGCGATTAAAAATGAAATTTGACATCATTATAATTGACCGCAGCCTTAGCTTAGCTTGGGTTCAATGCCGATTTGGGCACCCAAGATTATCCTGATAACGGGTGAGTGCTGATAACGTTGATAGAAGTGAAATAAAACGCGCTGAGAGAAAGGCAAAGCGAGGGTCACGGATGGTGTAACGAATAACGGGTGACCCCCCCGAAATGGCAATCATCTGGTTCGAAGTTCGCACCGCCTCCAAGTTTTGCAAATATCTTAGTGTCCTAGCGATTATTTCTATAGTCATAATTTGACTGAGTAATGTGAAGCATGATGGAAAACTGACCGGCGGTGAACCATCGGGCAATTATCGATGAACTCATAAGGTATTGCGATGTTGCACCAGATATCAATAGCTCGTCCCCTATGACCTATAAAAGGTTGAACTGTTTTGTATGAGTGATTCACTCACCAGCGACCGCTCAAACCATAGTCGCTCGCCACCTTTTTCATACAAATATTATTATTCTGATCTATTTGTAATGAGCCACATTGATACATGATATACATCCTCATATAGCCTATTTAAGCATATGTGCTATCGAATGTATCAGTTATTCCTTGTAAAACATCTTAATACTTGTTAAGGTAGTGAATATGCGCTCATATCATTATATATGATGTTCGTATCGCGTGTAAAAGCTTAATTACCCAAGTTTGAGGTAAATCCGTGGGTAACAACAAGTCAGAAAGACCCGCGTGGCAACCGTGAGTAAAACAAGTTTAATCAAGCAGAACCTGATCAACCAGTCGCAGAATAGAACAAAATATTCGGCTCCACTTGGTCCATTGGCAAACTACGATATTCTTGCTGCGATTGGTACAACGGCCATCGGCAAGTATACAAAAGTTCTGCTACACTATACGGACTTCGAAGAAGGCCAAATGCATCGAAATGTTAGTTCTAAAAAAACGAAAACTAAGAAAACTAAAGGCAAAAACCAAATAAAGACTAAGCGAGTGCACTTCGAGGAGACTGCAACGACCGCTACAAATTGTACGAGGTATATAGGCGAAAGCAAACAACTACAGTACTAAACTCTGGTATGAGGCTATTCCACATGATGTTAAAATTAAGAAAAACAATTGTTATATAAAAGTCAAAAAAGGGAGGTAAAGACTCCCAAAACATACCTTCAATAGGGTATCTTGACTTCCAAGAACATCAACAACGTTTGCTCTGGACTAAGTGTATGCACAATACATGAACGAGATAAGGGGAAACAAATGGGCCGAAACACAAATATTTCTAGGGGGCACAAAACTATCTAAAAAACGCAGAACTAATTCGAAAAAAATCAAACGCAAAAAAATCGACAGCGTTCTCTGTATTAATGGTGTAACTTATGGCGACAGAACAAGACAATGAGGAGCGAACTAAGAAGAAACATACTGACAGAACAGAACCTCCTCATTTCAGTAAAGGTACCAGTAATGCCAAAAATCGCCCTAACCAAGAAATATATGCTTCTTCTTACGGCAGTTTTTTTCTTAATTCATTAAAGTACTACAAGGGTAGCACAGTGGTAGTGTTACCGTTCATTAAGACACGACACAATGCGCCGATTCGATTTCGCTCCTGGCCCACCAAACCTCCATTCTAGCCGAGGTCGGGAAGGTGGACTTGTCCAGGACCCGATAACTCCCTCCAATCCGCAAAAATTGCTACTACTTGTGCTGAAGAAATGAGAATGCCCTAGAAGGCTTTCCAAGGAATCGAGAGCTAGTGGACTCAGCCAGCACTCAACAACGCTTATAAAGAAAATTAAGAATTTATCTACCAGCAGCGGACCCCACGCGCAAAAATCCGAAAGACTTTGTAGATGGAAGATGCAAGGAAAAACAAATGGAAAAGGATCCGCACAAATGTGATACATGTGTGATGTCGGATCGTGGAAATAAAAAATATTGTTTGCTACAACGTTCTCGAGCGTTCGGTCGAATAATGGCAGGATTCAATGCTTTCCTGAAAGAATTCGAGAGAACTTCTCTCAAATTCATAATGGCGGGTAACTTTCTAAGGAAAACAGATAACATAACGTTCTCGGACATCAATTTTGGTATTCTAGGTAGAAGATGGTAGATCCTAATATGCAAACAAGCTTGTGTGTGACTCTTGGATGACGGTTAGAAGGTAACGAAACCAATGGAAGAAATTCTAAGACATGCATAACGGATGAAGTTAAGTCGTTCAATATGAGCCACAACAAGGATTTACAATAACCTCATAACCTCCTGAAAGCTTGCCAATTACGGAGATTTTGAAATTACAGTCACTATCCTTGAACACGAATCTAAAACAGCAAGGCGTAAAAGGCTTGAGGCTTTTTGGAAAAATTCCAAAAATCCAAGGATAAACCACATGGATTGTCATCTAATCATGCCTGACCTTGCCGCCTACCTCAGGCTGACTTTTAAACTTGCTTACCGATGTAAACTTTGTGCGGCTGATCTTTCACAATAAGTAGAAACCACACAAGAAACTGTGAATGTTTAACGAAGCAAATTTCGACGCAATTGAAACTTAGGTTTTGATTTTTATTTGCTTGGGTTGTGAAAAGTATAATATATGGTGTTTCGCTTTTCTGAAGCTCTCAAAGTAAGAAAATCGCATATTATTCCTTTAGTGAGTTATCAAAGAAAACAAAGTTAACGATACAAAAATTTATGGTCATTGAAGGCTACCAAGATATTCATCTGAAACTGATTATAGAGAACGGAAAAAAGAGCAGAGATATGATTTTGAAAAATATGACCACTTTAATGACAAGCCTAAACTTGAAAATAGTCGAAAATAAAATGCAGCATTATACGAATGAATGATGTTAATTGATACCATAATAAAGCCATAAAATCATTCAAAACATAATCGTAAATGATGTCAAATTTCATTTTTAACTGCCTAATTCTCTTAATCGGAAGTGTTATTATCAATCGAATCGGCATTGAACCCAAGCTAAGCTGAAGCTGCGGTCAATTTATAATGAGAGAATAATGATTTGGGCATCCGAAGATCATCCCGATAACGGGTAAGTGCTGATAGCGTTGATAGAAGTAAAATAAAACGCGCTGAGAGAAAGGCAAAGCGAAGGGCACGGATGGTGTAATAGATAACTGGTGACCCCCCGTAAAGGGCAATCATCGGGTTGGAAGTTCGCACCGCCCCCAAGTTTTGCAAATATCTCAGCGTCCTGGCGATTATCGTAAATGTTATGTACCATGTGGGCTTGCTATAAACGCAAGAACTAGCAATGTTTATATAAAAACAGCTTTCGACTTAATTGGTGAAAAAAGTGCACCTTTATCGAAAGTGGACTTAAATTTACCGAAACACCAATTAGATAAAACACTAAAGAATTTGAAAAAAATGGTCTTAAAACGTTTTTACATCCTCACAAAATGCCCGAATTACTTTTTTGTCAACGAGAACAACGGTAGCGTAACAATCTCATTCAATAACAAAGTTCGAGGTGCACAATCATCGAAAATCCCCTAAATTTCAAAAACATAAAGAAAAACGAACAGAGCCCCACAGAAAGGCAATTTAAGGCTGACTGCTAAATTTCACATTATGTTGCTCTCAGCAAAACAGTGTGTATGGCACATGGAGTATGGTAGTATTAAAAACAAGAACTGGTACAACAGATCAAATACATGTATACATATATGTAAATATAGAGCTTTCTATGTAAAGGTATATATATATATATATATATATATATAATGTTTCAGTTTCATGAAACCGAAACACGGCAAAGCATCACAAAGAAAAAGATGAAGATGGATTATGGTTAATATCATCGAAAGAAAACCGATAAAGTAACACTATTCTCCAAATTCCATCGGTTTAAACACATATCCACCTATTTCCTAGAGTGCACGCACTTTGAAAAAATTTGTTGGCTTTACAAACATAATAAACCATTTCAGTGCCACCATAGCTCAAAAATAATGACGATTCTATTTTCACTTGATCTAAAAATTTTTTTTATATAATAGTCATAAAACTGTCGACTTCTTCTATTCTATGCTATGCACCCGTGTTGTTCTGTGGAAAAGGATCATAATGTATAACACTATGACTAAATGATAAAAAAAAACAAAGTCACTCTACTTACTCTAAAATCCTGAAGAAGAGAAAACACAGATTCTAAATGAAGAAGAATTTGTGAAAAATGGATGCTTCTAGAAAATGATTATAAATGGAGGTCACTAGAAACGATTAGATACGACGTCATCGGATTGACTTGTCAGAAGATATCAAACATTAAACGCCGTTTATTTAAGGAATCAAGATAAGAAGTGTTAATCGAGACATGTGATGGAAAAGTAAATACTTGACCTCATTGTTAACACTAGTAAAACGAAAACCGTTAACCATCCGAGCATCTAAAAGTCAGAAGGGTCAAAATATGTAAAACAATGCAGAATTTAAGAATTTTCGTCGCCTATGCTTCAGCATTAAAAAATAGACAACGATTTGCATGGTATCAATGTATTTTAACGCTTTTAGGCCGATATGAGCGGATATCCGCTCATTACATTAGCCCATATTTTTGTCCTCCTTTTCGAGACCTAGTGACATAGGGTAGATATTCTCGTACATAAAATTCACAAGTTTTATGCTATGAAGTAAACAATCTTCTATAAATCTAACAAATCTCCTATTCTGTTCGTAACCAGTAATTTTCTTTAGTTATCGTAAAGTAATCTTCTGTTTCCCACATATCAAATTCCGTAATGACGCCAATTAGACGTCGGATTGAAATGTTAAGGTGGTTTTCTTTTCTTCTCCTATAGTTCTTTCCTGCCAGACCTCTTTTAGTCATTCAATAGCTTATTGAATACAGATTTTGTATTAGGCGTTAACTATAAAAAGCTCTTTTCTGCACTTAGAAATACTCATAGAACCGGTTATTAGCACGAGTACAATATGAAGGGTTTGAGGAATACAGAAATGGACTCAAAATAAGGTGGAAAGCGAAATTTCCACGAAAAGGGGATTTTTTGCGTTGTGTACTTAATAACACATAGTGAATACTAATATTCATAACCCCCCGGAAAGGGCAATCATCTGGTTGGAAGTTCGCACCCGTCCCAAGTTTTGCAAATATCTCAGTGTTCTAGCGGTTATATCAATTGATAATAACACTACCGATTAACAGAAATAGGTAGTTAAAAATGAATTGCAACATTCATAAAACTTTTGAAAAGTTTAAAAAAGTAGAAATTTTTTTCTATAATATCATCACGTTCACAATCTCTAAAGTCTTTTAGTTGTCATAAAATCATACTCTCTTGCAAAAACAAAAAGTCTGCAGCTGACTTGAAATTAAGAGTTATTGTTTATGTGTTAAGTTTATATGATAAAATGAATTTTATGATAATTCATATTCATATGATAATTCTGAATGATTTACACTGGATGACGCAATAAGGTTTGAGAAAAGTGTGGTTAACAGTGCGGGTGTTTTGGGGTTTGTTGCGAAAATGTCGGGGTTGGTAGGTGTAGGTTAGAGTTCTAATAGCTCATCCGTTTGAGCTGGTATGGGAGAATATTTGAGATCGTTTATAGAGTCTGCTTTGTGGTGGGTTAAATCCTTCCCGGTTAGAAAATAGATTATTTGGTTTCTTTTGCGACAAAGATGAGATCCTTAAGTGGTGACTCGAAGTCATCGATAGTGGCCATCTGAAGATGTTAATTGCATAATATTCCAAAATAAAAAATTCGAAAGAATGTAGAGGAAATGAGCTTAAAAGAAGCAAAAGATAAGGAATATTTAAACTCATTTGGAAAGTGAAAACATCTTAAAGAGTTGGTGCTACATGAATTGAGCGAAAATCAGTGATATTAAAGATATCATTGTCATGAAATGTTTTGCGTTTGCGCTTTTTCGTGAAACAAAGCGGTCCGTCTTTTTATTTTTAGATCGAATTATGACAAATGACGAGAAATGCTTTCTGTACGACAATCGACGGCGGTCTTCGTAATGATAAGACAATATGACAAATATGAGTCAGCGAAATAATTCTCGAGACAAATTTCTATAAATGAGGGCATATGGTATTATGCGTTATAGGTTCTTTGACTACAACTAAAACATGCCAACATAAGATTATTATTGTTCAAAAAATGACAAGTTCTTAGTACTACAAAATATGCGACCGGCAATCATCAGGTGAAAACAATTTAATTTATTCTGAGTCATTTAATGTACAGCAGGTCGAACATTCGAAAATCAAAACATTTAAGAAGCAAGACTAATCAATAAACCAGGAAAAAAAGGTCTGTTCTAACACTTAGTGACGGATACCTAAATCAGTGTTGGTTTTGTCACATCTCTTTAATACCCAAGTTTTCGCCGCCTTTCTAAAATAAGAGAGCTTATGTCTTGTTATGAAGATCTGTGCTTTTCACTACGAGCCCAATATGAATTGAGATATCATTGTTAAATGTTGAAAAGATAAAATTATAACCACGTAGGAACATCCCTATGGACGATGAGAAAAGTAAATTATGAGAGACTCATAAAGTAATTGCTAAGGAAGATAAAATCAATGATTTCAAAAATTGGTATCTGAATAAGTGCGCAGAATAGGATGTGAATGAAAGAAACCAGGATCTCAGTTTCATGACTCGGGGAATATTTTAGAGATCAGACCTAATATTACGTATAGCAGCCACTTTCTTGAGAGCGTTACTATCGTTCTCATCTTTGGTCATCGATAAAATGTTATGCAAACAAGAGCAGAAAACAAGGCACACTGTTTTCAAATCACACTGATGAATGTGTAACTCTTTTACAGACAACAGTTTTGATGATACCTAGTATAAAACTATTCCACCATTAACTGTAATTCAAATAAGCCGTAGTGACCAAAAACGATGCTCTAAACGGATATTTTGCGTAGCAACCCAATCCTCATAATGACTCTGAAGAAATGAGTTAAATTAGAACGTATGCAAAAAACACTAGAGGAAGACAAAAGAAGCAATAACTAGAAAAATAATACAAAATTCATGTCTAATCGACGACAAAGTTGAATTTATGCCAAAGCTGTAACTACATGATAGGAAATCCATCAAGCTTTCACACTCTTGTGCGACGTGTTGGTTTAACACATTATTGACGACACCTAATTGGCGGCATTACGGACTTTTAGTATGTTAAAAACAGAGGACTATTTTAAGCTAATTAAATGAGTTTAAAAGCTGTATATATTTGGAACTATAAAAGAGTGTTTGCTCTATAACAGGACAATAATGAATTTTAAATCAGCGACGACAAGGATTGCTCTATGATGATAGAAATCATTACAAACTGTTCTACCAATGCATGACCCACTAGTTGAACCGACATCCATTATCGAAGATAAGCCACTATTGGGTACTATAACAAAACTATACTCCTTTTTAGTACAAATGCAAGCAGTTGTGAATATTATGCAATGGAAAGAAATTTGAAAAGAAAGACATGTCATTATAACAAACATTATACCTATCATAGTGTGGTTACACCTTGATTCGAGCTTGGAAGGAACGTCAGAAGTTTTTGGCTAGCGTTAACGGACCGTTCGTTGAGTATAATGGATACGATTTATAGAAATGCATAGAAATTATATTTCATCCACACCAATGAAGACTGATTATGCCGAATTTTCCATTGAAATTAAGAAATAAAAAAGTTTTAGAAGATAAGATACATGTTTCTCCTGAGATATAACGAATAATAGTAGAAAAAATCGCGATAATTTTAATAAGTGACGGTTTGTGTAAAAATTACTGGATATTACAAACTAGAACCAACGTTTGAAGTTATATGAGCACATCAGACATTTCGTACTGGAAGAATGCAAAAATTCGCTACAGGTCATGCAGTTTTATACTTCATAAATCTGGTTTACTTAAATTTGAAAGCAGCTGCTTTATTTTTGTTTTTAAAAAAACTTGATTTTTTTGCAATTGAAAATGAATTAAACACCACATGTGTGATATTCCACGGATCTCCATTCACTGAGGTCTTTCCTCACTGATGGACCTCGAGCCGGCAGTCGCGAGGCTACGTCGCGCGTCCCCAGGTGGCGGATAGGGGGTCAAACACGGACCAAAAGCGACCTTGTGCTTCCCATAGCCGCAGGTGGATCAAGGGGATGTACTCCCTTTTCTGCTGTGCCGATTTGGCACATACCTTCTGTTTCTGTGTGGACATGCCCTTGCAGTGCAGATAGTATTCTACAAGTCAATTCGGTCAAAAGCCTGCAAGCAAGTGACTGGGAAGTACATGGGAGGCGGTTAATAGTCGCCTCCGACAAATAAGCTCCATGTCCACTCAACTGAACTCTGGGAAAGACTGGCAAGCTACTCATGAGTATATTTAGCCCCCATGGTCAGAGCCCGGCAAGCTACCCCGTGGGTACAAAAAACGCCAAACACAGTATAACAAATGGGCCTCATTCCCCTGACCCCGAAAGAGCCCCCGATACGGCAACGTTGGGTTGGACGAGTACGGAGAGGCTGCTAAAATCTCAGGACCATTCTAGGCTGCCTAAATGTAATAGGACTAAGGTGACGATCTGTACCTACACCGCAAGATCGCTTGCATCTAAGTCCGCTGTTGAGCACTTGCTGATGCAGGCCGGAAAGATCAGATACGACGTCATCGGACTGGCTGAGACGAGTAGACATCGTTCCTTTAACGCCGTCTATGATTCCGAAGAAGAACTCTTCCTTGGAACATGCGACAATGGAGGAGTTGGAGGCATTGGTGCCCTCGTCAACACGAGTTTGGCCATGAACATCGAATCGTTTGAACAACTAACAACCCCAATCGGACGGTTAAGGTTGAAGAGATGCGGGCCTATGCCGGCTTTTACTATCTT
>NW_028293812.1:0-22739 GCF_964341445.2 Mesoplodon mirus | reverse complement strand
ATATGGCAACTCTAATTTTAGTTTTTTGAGGAACCTCCATACTGTTTTCCATAGTGGCTGCACCAACTTGCATTCCCACCAACAGTGTAGGGGGGTTCCCTTTTCCCCACACCCTCTCCAGCATTTGTTATTTATAGACTTTTTAATGATGGCCATTCTGAGTGACGTGATGTGGTGCCTCATTGTAGTTTTGATTTGCATTTCTCTAATAATTAGTGATGTTGAGCATCGTTTCATGTGCCTGTTGGCCATCTGTATGTCTTCTTTGGAGAAATGTCTATTTAGGTCTTCTGCCCATTTTTCGATTGGGTTGTTTGTTTTTTTGTTTTTGAGCTGTATGAGCTGTTTGTATATTTTGGAAATTAAGCCTTTATCAGTCACATCATTTGCAAATATTTCTCCCAGTCTGTAGGTTGTCTTTTTGTTTTGTTTATGGCTTCCTTTGCTGTGCAAAAGCTTGTAAGTTTGATTAGGTCCCATTTGTTTATTTTTGCTTTTGTTTCTATTGCCTTGGGAGACTGACCTAAGAAAACAGTGGTATGGTATGATTTATGTCAGAGAATGTTTTGCCTATGTTTTCTTCTAGGAGTTTTATGGTGTCATGTCTTATGTTTAAGTCTTTAAGCCATTTTGAGTTTATTTTTGTGCATGGTGTGAGGGTGTGTTCTAACATGTGGCTGTCCAACTTTCCCAGCACCACTTGTTGAAGAGACTGTCTTTTTTCCATTGTATATTCTTGCCTCCTCTGTTGAGGATTAATTGATTGTAAGTGTGTGGGTTTATTTCTGGGTTCTCTTTTCTGTTCCATTGATCCGTGTGTCTGTTTTTGTGCCAGTACCATGCTGTTTGGATTACTGTAGCTTCGTAGTATTGTCTGAAGTCTGGAAGGGTATTGCCTCCAGCTTTGTTCTTGTTCCTCAGGATTGCTTTGACAATTCTGGGTCTTTTGTGGTTCCATATAAATTTTAGGATTATTTATTCTAGTTCCATGAAAAATGTCTTGCATATTTTGATAGGGATCCCATTAAATCTGTAGATCACTTTGGATAGTCTGGCCATTTCCTGGTCGGGGAACTAAGATCCCTTAAGCTGCGCAGTGCAGCCAAAAAGAAAAAAAGAAAAGAAAAGGTATTGGCCTGTAATTTTCTTTTCTTGGTGGTATCTTCGTCTAGTTTTGGTATCAGGGTGATGGTGGCTTCATAGAATGTCTTTAGGAGTGTTACCTCCTTCCTCTTCAATCTTTTGGAAGAGTTTGAGAAGGATCAGTATGAGTTCTTCTATGTATGTTTGGTAGAATTCACGTATGAAGCCATCTGGTCCTGGGCTGTTGTTTGTAGGGAGGGTTTTTTCTTTTTTTATTACAGATTCTTTTTCACTTCTAGTGATTGGTCTCTTCAGAATATCTATTTCTTCATTCAATTCAGTTTTCTTTCTTTTTGTAAAAAAATATCTATCAGAAATTTTCCATGTAGGCACAAACAGGTACACCTTCTTATTTCTAGTATTATTAGTTACTTCTAGGATGGGGATACCACGGATTTATTAACCATTGCTGTACTGAGAGACACTTAGGTGTTTGCTAATTATTTGCTAGTGCTAATAACATTGCATGTGAGCATCCTTGAATATTCAACATTTTGCAAAAAATCCTATGTGCATTTTTATAGGATAAACTCATAGATGCAGAATTGCTCTTGAGATTGGAAAGTAAGGGATATATGTGCCCATAAGATAGGTGAGAAGAATGAAGAGAAATGAGAAATTGAGAAGACGAGTTAACTGGGATTCATCAAAACAGAGAGGAAATTTACAGTGAAATAGAGGCTTGCTTTCAAATAGGTTTGGAGGATAATGAGGGGGGCATTTGGGAATCCCATGGGATTTGTCCTGAATATTTAAATAGCCTGTCTCATGGACATAAAGACTGTTTTCAGACAAATTCTCTGTGGGATATGGTACACCAGGGCCTGGAGACGATGCTGACAATCACAGGAGGTTTTGCTCAGTAATGGGGGTCTTGAGGACAGTGCCAGTTGGCAGACTGTGACTTTCCTGGGAGGGAGGACTCACAACAGGAGCCCTCCCCAGGAGTACAGAACACCGGCTCAAGGGTGACATTACTGGAACCATAGAAGGCAAAACATCAGAGTCTGCTTCCTAGCTGGGAGCAACTGTGAGGCACCTCTTCTCGCCTTATAGAAATACTTGCAAAGGAGTGACTGAGTGAAGAAGAGATGCATCAGCACAGGTTAACTGAGCTGGTGAGATTTAAGGGAAAACATGAGCAGCTACATCTTAAGTGCCTATGAATGATGGTTCTCAAACCTTGGTTGTACATGAGAATAACCTAGACCCTGCTTTTAAAAATCCTGATTCCTGGGCTTCCCTGATGGCGCAGTGGTTGAGAGTCCACCTGCTGATGCAGAGGACACAGGTTTGTGCCCCCAGTCCTGGAGGATCCCGCATGCCGCGGAGCGGCTGGGCCCGTGGGCCATGGCCGCTGAGCCTGCGCGTCCGGAGCTTGTGCTCCGCAACGGGAGAGGCTGCAGCAGTGAGAGGCCTGCATACCGCAAAAAAAAAAAAAAAAAAAAAAATCCTGATTCCTGGGCTACCCACACCAATGAAATCAACCTTTGTTAGTGGAACTTGGCATCAGTATTTTTAAAGCTCTCCAGGTGACTCTAATGGAATTAGAAATTACTGAATATCCATCAGTCCCAAGGAATTATAGAATATGGACTTAAGCAGTAATGCTCGGATCTGAAATATGCCCTCAAGTTATATAGCATTTAGGAAAGATGCTTTCCCTTTCCTCTCCCACTATACTTTATTCACTCTGATCTTAAAGACTTTTACTGACTGTTAGCAGATAAGTATATCTGTGGGTATGTTTTCTGTTTTATTGATTAAAACTCCTTTGCAGGTGGAATAACTAGCTCCTGTTAGCAGGTATTTGGCAAATGTGCTTTTCCTTGGGTTGATTTTTTTGGACTTGACACTTCCTTGCAGTGTTGTGGAGATGAAAACGTTGGCGTTTTTCACAGGGTGGCCTTGTCTCTCGGTGAAATTTGTCATCTGAAGTGGGGGAGCTACCCTGTATTTACCTGCAGTTATTTCTTGTAATTAGAGCTGCCCCACAGGTAATAATGTTCTCTCTCCCGTGAGATCCCAGAGAATACATGTAAGGGTAAGGATCATATAATTCCTCTCCCTAGTGAACTGATCGCTTGCCCAAGTGTTCCAATTTGTACTAAAAAGTGCTTTGTGGGGTTAGTCCCTATTATAGATCCAGTGGCAGATAAGGAATGAGAAAATGCTTTTTTTTTTTTTTTTGGCCCTGCCACGCAGCATGCAGGATCTTAGCTGCCCGACCAGGGATCGAACTGGTGCCCCCTGCAGTGGAAGCGTGGAGTCCTAACCTCTGGACCGCCAGGGAAGTCCCAGGTTGGGTTCTTTAGGAAGCACACCCTGAGTTTATTAAGCAGGATGCTTAGTAAGGAGTGACCTTGGGACCAACAGTTGTTGAAGGGAGGGGAAAAATTAGGACGTGGAGAATCTGAGCGGCAGTCCAGGCCCAGGAGTACTCTTGCCTGAACCCATGGGGAGCTTTAGGGCTAGAATGGCCGCTCAGAATTGTCCGGAGCCGTGCATAGAGGGCCAGGACTTTACACTTAAGCATCTAACAGCCATTAGATATGGGCCACCCCGGGGAGATGCATGAGCTTGGGCGAGGCAGCTCTGCAGTTGAGGTGGTCGCCAAAGGCTGACAGCATTCTCAGCCCGGGGCAGTGAGCCCTCCCTTGCAGGGGTGTCTTGGCAGCATATCTCAGGGTCCAGCACAAAGGTGAAAGAAATCTGCTCATGGCCTAGTGAGCCAGAAGAGGCAGTTTTTATATCTTCAGATGCTTTCCACGGGTCAGTGCTGTGACTGAGGAGGATGCAGGCTGATAAGGATGCCTGATGTATGAGCATGGGCATACGGAGGAAGGAAGCGGGGGAGGCAGTGTCTCGCCACGCAGCATGTGGGGTGGGGGGGTCGGTCCAGCGTGCAGCCGCAGAGGCACCCTTACAAAGCCCTGAAGCCATTTGCTGACGAGGGATGGGAAGCAGTTACAACGGGACAGAGAGCAGAAACTTAGTACTATCTGATACTTGTTTGGTGCTCATCAAAAATGGAGTGATTGGTCGACTTTAAACAGCATAAGATACGAGCCAAATACTTCCTTTAAGGGAATGTGCATCTTGCTAGATGGGCAGATGCACACTTGGCATGATTTTTTTTTTGGTTCCCTAACAAACAACAGCATCTTTTGCAATCCACACACTGTGATGAGGTGAAAAGTAATAAATACCCAGGCCCCACAAACTCGCCTTCAGCAACATTGATCTGAGCTCAGCTTCCATGGAGAATTTGCAGCCCAATGGCTGCGTCTGTCGATATAAAAGCCCGACTCATTTTCACACTGACACATGTTCCACTTTCCCCCTTCCTTTGGCCAGGAGGAGGGGTAGATGAGAAGACTGACCATGGAGCAGCCACTGATTTATACTTCTTTTCTGGACCAGGGAATTCATATTGATTAGTTGGATGAATAAGTCTGTCCCTTTGTTTCAAATGATTAGAGTGAGTGTCTGCCCTTGGAATATATCACAGCTCCACCGTGACATAAGGAAGAACATCCACTGTGTTTTTTGAAGTCTCAATGCCTTTCCCATACTTACGAAATACACCTGTCGATGATACTTAACCTGGTTATGGAGAAATAGGTCTTTCTGGAGTTCTGAAGAATGTGTGTGCCAGCAGGGATGTCAAAAAGTGTCAGATTCCTTCCTTGGGCTCTTTCCTGTTGCCTAATGTATGAATACTGAATTTGTCATCAAAGTGGTTGATGACATATTTTTTAACTCATCTGAACTCAGTTTTCTTCTTCTTATTCTGTTGTGGGGTGTCATAATTGATCAATGCTTATCCAGATAACTTTGGCTGGTTTTCTCATCTGCAAGACTTGATTACCTACTGGGGGAAAACAACAATAGAGTAAACGTCTATGTTTTAATGGAATATTTGTCTTTTAACATTTGTAATTAACATGTTTACAAAAATACATTTAACATTTTATGTTTTCCAGGAATTATCTAGGTGAGGTGACTGTTTATGTGGAGAATACGTTCTTTCTGTTGGTCTCTTTGCTGCATGTAGATTTTTGAAGGAAAAGATAGTTTTTTTTACAATATTGACTTCAGTCCTAAATTGGTAGAAATGAATTTATGTTGTGGAGTTCAGGTTTGCCTTTCTGCATTTTTCCCTTGGTACGTCTTGGGTTTTCTCTCTGGAGGACCTCAAAGCAAACACTCATCCTTCTCAACCTGGCAGTCCTTCAAACATTGAAAACAATTCTAATGTTTTCTACTGGTTTTCTCTTCCCCTAATAGATTGTATTTTCTTCAACCATTCTTAAATTAAATCAAAAATTGATAATTTTTGATGCTAAAGTCTACCTACTGATACCCCTCCAGGTGGTCACAGTCCAGAAGAAGTGGCTGGAACCCTCCTTTCTCCACCAGCAGGAGTTCACCTCTTCCTTTCTCTGTTCCAGTGGAATTAGGCACCTCAGTGGTAGCATCGATCCTGCGCTACGCAGTGATGTGTAATTATCTTAGCTCCCCTTCCAGCTGTGCTCTGAGCCCCTTTGTTGCCCAGTGACCTGGAGACATTTCTAATCACTTGGGCCTCCCTGTCTCAGGAAATTCATACATGGACAGGATGAGAGAACAAGGGATATGGTGAAGGATGAGCAAAGAGTAGTTAATGAAAAAATTTGGGGAAAGGACCATCATCATTTTTTGCAAGGTTTCCTGGAGTCAGCTTCTCTCATACAGAATTGTCTCTGAGTGAAAAAATATATACTCCAAATCTGATAACTTCTTATCACAGTTCAACTTCAAGTAATACCTTTTTCACAATACTTAAGACTTTGGCTTTAAGTTATAGTCTCATCTCTTCTAGATGTGTATGGAATATCCCTAAATCTCCACAGATGCTCCCAACTCAGACATAAATAATCATGTGGATGCTTCATCACTCTAACTACATAATATATCTTTGTGAATTTTGTAAATTCAATTCAGAGAGCACCCCATTGCCATAACCTGCCTTTCTCCCACCCAGTGAGTGGACACGGGGTCATTCCACCGCCACTCCAAGTCCAGAGGGCCACTTACAAAGATTTTGCTCCTCTTTCTCTTTATTGTTGGCATGCAACTCTATCCTTGTCTTGCATTTAACTTTTTTTTTTTTTTTTTTTTTTTTTTTTTGCGGTACGCTGGCCCCTCACTGCCGCGCCCTCTCCCGCTGCAGAGCACAGGCTCCGGATGCGCTCAGTGGCCATGGCTCATGGGCCCAGCCACTCCGCGGCACGCGGGATCCTCCCGGACCGGGGCACGAACCCGTGTCCCCTGCATCGGCAGGCGGACCCTCAACCACTGCGCCACCAGGGAAGCCCTTGCATTTAACTTTTGACTCAGTGAAAAGTTCATGCTATAAAGCATGCGTTTTGATTTTTAAATATGTGGTGTGTTCTTTTAAAAGAATGAGGAGGCTATAAACCTGTAGATCTCTGCAGATGCCATCTGATGAATTTCTTGAAAGGTGTGATTGGCAGGCTCCCCGTCTTCTGCTGTTGTTGGCATCTTCACTCTGCAGTGTCCTGCTAGATCATTCTCCCTTCCTTTATCCACAGTATCATGTTCAGTCAATAGCTGGCGACTGTGATTAGTGTGAAGCAAAACTAGTGCTTCCCTGGTGGCGCAGTGGTTAAGAATCCGCCAGCCAATGCAGCGGACATGGGTTCGAGCCCTGATCCGGGAAGATCCCACATGCCGTGGAGCAACTAAGCCCACGTGTGCCATAACTACCGTGTGCTGCAACTACTGAAGCCCCTGCGCCTAGAGTGTGTGCTCTGCAATGAGAGAAGCCACCGCAATGAGAAGCCCGCGCACCGCAACGAAGAGTAGCCCCCGCTCGCCACAACTAGAGAAAGCCTGCGCGCAGCAACGAAGACCCAGCTCAGCCAAAAATAAATAAATAAATACATAAATTTACTAAAAATCCCCAAAAAACTAGTGCTGAATATTTAGTGGGTAAAATAAAGCATAAACAGGGTTGAGAGGAGGTGAAGCAATGAGCAAAACACAGATGAGGGCAACTTGCTGAGCCCTGAAAATCAAAGATACAAGGACAGATGAAGAGAGCATTTACTGGGCTGCCTGTTCCCTCACAGTGTCCCTGCAGAACCTCTGAAACAAGGAGTTCCGCCCAGAGCAAGTCTTGCTGATGGTGCCCGAAGCGCCCAGTGCACTTCCCACGTGTCCACACTCTCTTAAGGCTCTTCCCGCCCCAGATGCAGCAGCTGACTTCTCAGGTGCTCTTTGCATAGTTGGTACTGTCCCTCCAAACCTATCTGGCTTCTTGCAACCCAGGATACTCCCATAGTCTGCCCTAGAAAATGAGAGTAATTCTCCTCTACCTCTCTCTTCAGACATCTCCTAGATTGTACCAGCTAATTGCTGGTGTCTCCGAAGTTACCGTTACCATCTGCTATGGTTTATCTGGCTTTAATGTTTTTTTTCTGTGTCATGCAGAGGCTCTGATCTACTCTGTGCAGTGTGGTTCCAATGTGGCCCTAGATATCCTGCTTTATGGCTGGGACAAGTTCTGGCATTGGGGTGACCCAGGTTTCTTTCTTTCTTTCTTTTCTTTTATTTTTTTTTAGGCTCCTTTATGAGACTGCAGTGCGTGTCGGTCCACTCAGAAGTGAGCTCTCTTAGGTATGTGATGTGTGTGCCTGAGTGCTTTGAGGGGAAACCACAAGGAACTATGGTTTTGTACCAGCATATAATATGAACTGGTGAAATGAATCCAAACTCCTAAGAAATTAAATTCTTAAGTGTAGGGATAGCTTGTGAGGTGCCAGACTTGGCCTAAAAGTGTTGGGAGGAGTATGAGTGATGGTCCTTGGCCATCTCTATGCTTATAAACTATATAGTGAGATAAGCCATGAGTGAGAAAAGCAATAGAATACATTAGGACAGGGGCAACAAGAAGAAGGTGCTAAGCAGGGAGTGATATGCTGAAGAGTTATGAGCCGTCTTCCCCCGTCTGATTTAACCCTGATTTATGAAATACTGGTTATCTGTAGGAGTGAACTTTTGCAATTTGGCTGATGAATGACTGGGCTTTGTGATGTTACAAATGTGAGCTTTCAAAGTATCCGATCGCTAATAGATTGCTTTAATGGGAAACACATTTTCCTATGGAAACAGATGCTAAAAATGGTGGTTGGATCTCCAGAAGTCAACTTAACTCAAAATATAACTGAAATAGAGAGATGCTGTTGTTACAGGTTTCCATTCTATGTACAGGGACAAAGCATTCCATACTCCAAGTTACCTAGCTGCAGCCTTATTTTCTAGGCGCACCTCTTTGCTCCATTATGTACCCAACCTTGAGATCTACTTTTTTTTTTTGCTTCCCAGCCCTGAAACAGTATTCTTTTCTTCTTAAACCAAGAGAGGGTGTCTTCCTTCCCCTGCCCTTTTTCAACATCTGGGTAATGGAATCCCTTCCCCCCATGACTCTGCCCCAACCCGTCAGACACACACTCTCTGTTTCTGGAGGGTGTGGTTCAAAATGGTGCCCGTGGAAACAGTGAAAGAGGTTCTTTGTGTTAGAAAAGAGTTGGGAAGTGTACTTTGGAGGGAAGGTTGGGGGTGATGGGATGGGGTTAGCTTTAGGAGTAAGACAGGATTGGTGAGGGTGAGCTGAAAAGTAAGGCTGCACCTTGTGGTCACATGTTCAGTGATAATTGTTAAAAGCTGTGGCTGCCTATGGTTTACCATCCAAATGTCTCTAAAAAGTTGGAAAATTCCTGTTGACCTATATGGTTCTTCTGTTTTTCTAAATGGCTTAAAACAATACCTATTCTGTTATCTCTCACAGTTGTGTGGTTTGATTGGGTTCAACTGGGCGGTTCTTCTGCGGTTCTGGCTTGGGAATTTCACATGTAGTTGTGGTCACACGGCAGCTGAGGCTGGATTCATTTGGAGGATTGACTGAGATGCTAGGACAGCGGGGCCTCTCGCCAGCGTTGTATAGTTTGTCCACTTTTCCTCTCTGTGGCATCGCTGTGTGGTTTCTCCATGTGATCTCCCCAGAAGAACATCTTGACTTCTTATATGATGGCTTGGGTTTCCCAAAAGCACCAGAGGAAGCTGCAAGAATTTTTTAAGGGTCTGGGTAGCCTCTGTTACTATGGCTTCAAATTCACTGATCTTTTCTTTCTGAAGTATCTAATTTACTGTGAAGTCCATTGAGTGAAATACTCATTTTAGATCTTCCATTTTTCATCTCTGAAATTCCCACTTGCTGCTTGTTTATATCTTATATTTCTCTTTTTATTATTTTTTGTGTTTTTCTTTAAAACCTCAGTCCTATTGAATGTACTTACACAAGGTGTTTTAATGTCCTCTTCAACTAATTCTGTCCTTTCAGTAATTTCTGATCTGTTTTTGTTGACACATTCCCTGCCTCCCCTCCCCTCCTCCATATGGATTACATTTTCCTGCTGTTTTCATGTCTGCTGGTTTTTACTGGCTCTAGGAGGACATCGTGAGAGTTTACATCTTTCATTGCTTTTTTTTTTCTTTTAAAGACTGTGGACATTTTGGGATGGGCAGTTAAGTTACTAAAGGATAAATTTGATCTTTTAAAAAAAAACTTTTTTGATTATTTATTTATTGTTTGGCCGCACGGCATGTGGGGTCTTAGTTCCCGGACCAGGGATCGAACCTGAGCCCTCTGTGTTGGAAGCGTGGAGTCTCAACTACTGGACTGCCAGGGAAGTTCCAAATTTGATCTTTTTCAGAATTGCTTTTAATCTCTTTCATCATGAGTCTAGAGTAAGTCAACCAACTGTCCTGGTTTGTCTGGGACTGAGGGATTTACAGAGATGCAGGACTTTCAGCGCTAAAACCAGGAAAATTGTGGGCAAACCAGGGCAATTTGGTTATCCTCGGACTCTAGAGTAGCTTAACAGAGAGGTGTGTGGAAAGTAAAATTTTTGAGACCATGTAGACTAAAAGTGCCTTTATTCTCCTTTTAAAATTAACTGATTGATAGTAAGCTGGGCATAAAAATACGTTGGAATTTATTTTCCTTGATAATTTTGAAGACATTGTTTTATTGCTTTTAACTTCTAGTATTGTTATTGATTGACAAGTTGGAATCCATGTAAATTCTTAAAACTGTATGTGACCGGTGATTTTTCTTTGTAGGGGGGTTGCGTCTTTGGTTTTGTTTTTCCTTTCTGAGAACCTGGAGATTCTTCCTCCCACCACCCCCCTCCCCCCCAACTCCACCTGCCTCAGTCTTCTGAAATTTTGCAATAATATGCCTTGGCCTGAGTCTCTGTTCTCATATTATGCAGTTTTAAACTGGCAGCACCCATCCTCTAGCTCTAGGAAACGTTCTTGTGTTTACATGTGAACAAGTACTTTATCTCTGGTTTTCCTCTCTCACTTTTTTCCTCTCTCGGGCACTCCTGTACATGTTAGACCTGCTGAACTCCTCTAACTTTCTAATCATCCTTCTCAATATTTCCCCGTTGAGTTGTTCTAATTGCTGAAAGATGGCCTCAACTAAATTTCCAGATTTTCTATTGAGTTTTTCATTTCTACTGTCATGTTTTTTGATTTGCGTAAGCATTTTTTGGGAGGGCTTCCCTATGTGAATGTTTTCTTTTTCATACCATCCTTGTTTCCTGGCTATATTGTTTCCTTTTGGCTCTCTCGGGAGAATAATAGTTTTGATTTTAAATTTCCCTCTTCTAAGATACAGCCTCTTGTTCTTCTCAAAGAATATAGAAAGTGTGAGCCTTTTTATGAATGTGTGGTGCAGATCTAGGCATCTGTCTCTTTCTTCTGCAGAGTTTCAGACCATATTCCTACTTTCAGCCCATACGTTCGTGCTTGTGTCCTGCTAATCTGAGGATGCTGAATGTAAATCCTATTTGTCTCCATTTCCCCCAGTAATGACTTAAGATTCACCTTTCTCAAGTCGGCCAAGCTAACAAACGCTTGTTCTTCTGTTTCTCAGCTTCCAAAGCATGGTGGTTCTTTTTCCTTTGTTCTTGTGTTTTAGTGTCTAACACTATCTTTACTCTCATTTTAATAGAATTTGGGAAAGGATCCAAGTGGTCTGTGCGTTCAGTCCATTAAATTTATCCTGTTTTTGTTTAACATTATAATCTACAATTTTTTTCTGTGAACCAGAATATTTACAATATGATGTTTAATGAATGCATCTTAGATATTTTATTTAAACACTGTTTAGGCTCACTCTGAATGAAAAAAATGATGTCCAAGGGTCTTTAGAATTTTTCAAAATTTGTATAGAAATCTGAAAATATTACTTATTTTTAACTTCTCAGAATTTACAACTGTATAGCAATGATTCAAAATTACGAATTAATATTTAATGGGAAATAGAGAGTATTATGACTGAGAATCAGTGTTTGTAGTCATAAAATGAAATTAATACCAAATTAAATATCAAATTAAATTTTTAATGCTAACAGTTATACTTGGATTACAAGTATTGGTACATTTTGTAATTTTATTTCTTACTACGAGCCTAAGCTCATTGCATGTTTTCTTGTGTTAAGTTCTTGGATACAGGTAAATGGTTTTTTAATTGTACAGATTAAACTAACCAGCCATCGGGAAGTCTGTGAAGAAGCTTAATATGTATTTTCTGATTTGTTCTTTCCCACTATGGACACTTGCAGTAACATATTCATTTGGAGAGAAGCATCCCAGTGTTCTTTCTTTTTTTTTTTTTTTTTTAATTTTTGGCTGCGTTGGGTCTTCGTTGCTGTGTGCAGGCTTTCTCTAGTTGCAGCAAGCGGGATCTACTCTTCATTGTGGTGCACGGGCTTCTCATTGTGGTGGCTTCTCTTGTTGCAGAGCACGGGCTCTAGGCATGTGGGCTTCAGTAGTTGTGGCACTTGGGCTCAGTAGTTGTGGCTCGCGGACTCTAGAGCGTAGGCTCAATAGTTGAGGCGCATGGGCTTAGTTGCTCCACGGCACGTGGGATCTTCCCGGACCAGGGCTCGAACCCTTGTCCCCTGCACTGGCAGGCAGATTCTTAACCACTGCGCCACCAGGGAAGTCCTCAGTGTCATTTCTTAGAGATGAAAATCAAAGGTGCAGGAGACAGAGTTGAAAGCTGGAGCAGGATGCATTTTTAGATGGCCAGACTGCTGAGTTAAAATAGCTTATTGCTTTTTAAATTGCCTTATATTTTTTCCAAATTCTTAAACAGGCTCTAGAGAATGATTCATCCCATATCTTTCAAAACTAGCCACTCTAAGAAATGCTGATTTAGTTTCTTAGTAGCAGTTGTAACAGTTGGAGAAGATGATCTAAGATTTTGGTCTCACTGTTGGTGTGAGCTCAGACAGCAAGCCTCTGGCTTATTAAATGTGAGGACAAGAAGCTCTGAACAGGGATAGGAAAAACAGTTCAGAGTTGATCATTCTTTTCTTGTATCTTTCCAGGTTTAATTCATTTGGCTCTTTTCTGTGTGCTTCTCCACATTTTTAGTGTTCTCATTTATTCTTTTTTTTTTTTTTTTTTTTTTTTTTTTCTTTTTTTTTTTGCTTTATAACAAATTTAATCAGTTATACATATACATATGTTTCCATATCCCCTCCCTTTTGCGTCTCCCTCCCACCCTCCCTATCCCACCCCTCCAGGCGGTCACAAAGTACCGAGCTGATCTCCCTGTGCTATGCGGCTGCTTCCCACTAGCTATCTATCTTACGTTTGGTAGTGTATATATGTCCATGCCGCTCTTTCACTTTGTCACAGCTTACCCTTCCCCCTCCCCATATCCTCAAGTCCATTCTCTAGTAGGTCTGTGTCTTTATTCCTGTCTTACCCCTATGTTCTTCATGACATTTTTTTTTCTTAAATTCCATATATATGTGTTAGCATACAGTATTTGTCTTTCTCTTTCTGACTTACTTCACTCTGTATGACAGACTCTAGGTCTATCCACCTCATTACAAATAGCTCAATTTCATTTCTTTTTATGGCTGAGTAATATTCCATTGTATATATGTGCCACATCTTCTTTATCCATTCATCCGATGATGGACACTTAGGTTGTTTCCATCTCCGGGCTATTGTAAATAGGGCTGCTATGAACATTTTGGTACATGACTCTTTTTGAATTATGGTTTTCTCAGGGTATATGCCCAGTAGTGGGATTGCTGGGTCATATGGTAGTTCTATTTGTAGTTTTTTAAGGAACCTCCATACCGTTCTCCATAGCGGCTGTACCAATTCACATTCCCACCAGCAGTGCAAGAGTGTTCCCTTTTTTCCACACCCTCTCCAGCATTTATTGTTTCTAGAGTTTTTGATGATGGCCATTCTGACTGGTGTGAGATGATATCTCATTGTAGTTTTGATTTGCATTTCTCTAATGAGTAAAGATGTTGAGCATCCTTTCATGTGTTTGTTGGCAGTCTGTATATCTTCTGTGGAGAAATGTCTATTTAGGTCTTCTGCCCATTTTTGGATTGGGTTGTTTGTTTTTTTGTTATTGAGCTGCATGAGCTGCTTATAAATTTTGGAGATTAATCCTTTGTCAGTTGCTTCATTTGCAAATATTTTCTCCCATTCTGAGGGTTGTCTTTTGGTCTTGTTTATGGTTTCCTTTGCTGTGCAAAAGCTTTTAAGTTTCATTAGGTCCCATGTGTTTATTTTTGTCTTTATTTCCATTTCTCTAGGAGGTGGGTCAAAAAGGATCTTGCTGTGATTTATGTCATAGAGTGTTCTGCCTATGTTTTCCTCTAAGAGTTTGATAGTGTCTGGCCTTACATTTAGGTCTTTAATCCATTTTGAGCTTATTTTTGTGTATGGTGTTAGGGAGTGATCTAATCTCATACTTTTACATGTCCCTATCCAGTTTTCCCAGCACCACTTATTGAAGAGACTGTCCTTTCTCCACTGTACATTCCTGCCTCCTTTATCAAAGATAAGGTGACCATATGTCCGTGGGTTTAACTCTGGGCTTTCTATCCTGTTCCATTGATCTATATTTCTGTTTTTGTGCCAGTACCATACTGTCTTGATTACTGTAGCTTTGTAGTATAGTCTGAAGTCAGGGAGCCTGATTCCTCCAGCTCCATTTTTCGTTCTCAAGATTGCTTTGGCTATTCGGGGTCTTTTGTGTTTCCATACAAATTGTGAAATTTTTTGTTCTAGTTCTGTGAAAAATGCCAGTGGTAGTTTGATAGGGATTGCATTGAACCTGTAGATTGCTTTGGGTAGTAGAGTCATTTTCACAATGTTGATTCTTCCAATCCAAGAACATGGTACATCTCTCCATCTATTTGTATCATCTTTAATTTCTTTCATCAGTGTCTTATAATTTTCTGCATACAGGTCTTTTGTCTCCTTAGGTAGGTTTATTCCTAGATATTTTATTCTTTTTGTTGCAATGGTAAATGGGAGTGTTTCCTTGATTTCACTTTCAGATTTTTCATCATCAGTATATAGGAATGCCAGAGATTTCTGTGCATTAATTTTGTATCCTGCTACTTTACCAAATTCGTTGATTAACTCTAGTAGTTTTCTGGTAGCATCTTTAGGATTCTCTATGTATAGTATCATGTCATCTGCAAACAGTGACAGCTTTACTTCTTCTTTTCCAATTTGGATTCCTTTTATTTCCTTTTCTTCTCTGATTGCTGTGGCTAAAACTTCCAAAACTAGGTTGAATAAGAGTGGTGAAAGTGGGCAACCTTGTCTAGTTCCTGATCTTAGTGGAAATGGTTTCAGTTTTTCACCATTGAGGACGATGCTGGCTGTGGGTTTGTCATATATGGCCTTTATTATGTTGAGGAAAGTTCCCTCTATGCCTACTTTCTGCAGGGTTTTTATCATAAATGGGTGTTGAATTTTGTCAAAAGCTTTCTCTGCATCTATTGAGATGATCATATGGTTTTTCTCCTTCAATTTGTTAATATGGTGTATCACGTTGATTGATTTGCGTATATTGAAGAATCCTTGCATTCCTGGAATAAACCCCACTTGATCATGGTGTATGATCCTTTTAATGTGCTGTTGGATTCTGTTTGCTAGTATTTTGTTGAGGATTTTTGCATCTATGTTCATCAGTGATATTGGCCTGTAGTTTTCTTTCTTTGTGACATCCTTGCCTGGTTTTGGTATCAAGGTGATGGTTGCCTCGTAGAATGAGTTTGGGAGTGTTCCTCCCTCTGCTATATTTTGGAAGAGTTTCAGAAGGATAGGTGTTAGCTCTTCTCTAAATGCTTGATAGAATTCGCCTGTGAAGCCATCTGGTCCTGGGCTTTTGTTTGTTGGAAGATTTTTTATCACAGTTTCAATTTCAGTGCTTGTGATTGGTCTGTTCATATTTTCTATTTCTTCCTGATTCAGTCTTGGCAGGTTGTGCATTTCTAAGAATTTGTCCATTTCTTCCAGGTTGTCCATTTTATTGGCATAGAGTTGCTTATAGTAATCTCTCATGATCTTTTGTATTTCTGTAGTGTCAGTTGTTACTTCTCCTTTTTCATTTCTAATTCTATTGATTTGAGTCTTCTCCCTTTTTTTCTTGATGAGTCTGGCTAATGGTTTATCAATTTTGTTTATCTTCTCAAAGAACCAGCTTTTAGTTTTATTGATCTTTGCTATCGTTTCCTTCATTTCTTTTTCATTTATTTCTGATCTGATTTTTATGATTTCTTTCCTTCTGCTAACTTTGGGATGTTTTTGTTCTTCTTTCTCTAATTGCTTTAGGTGCAAGGTTAGGTTGTTTATTCGAGATGTTTCCTGTTTCTTAAGGTGGGATTGTATTGCTATAAACTTCCCTCTTAGAACTGCTTTTGCTGCATCCCATAGGTTTTGGGTCGTCGTGTCTCCATTGTCATTTGTTTCTAGGTATTTTTTAATTTCCTCTTTGATTTCTTCAGTGATCACTTCATTATTAAGTAGTGTATTGTTTAGCCTCCATGTGTTTGTATTTTTTACAGATCTTTTCCTGTAATTGATATCTAGTCTCATAGCATTGTGGTCGGAAAAGATACTTGATACAATTTCAATTTTCTTAAATTTACCAAGGCTTGATTTGTGACCCAAGATATGATCTATCCTGGAGAATGTTCCATGAGCACTTGAGAAAAATGTGTATTCTGTTGTTTTTGGATGGAATGTCCTATAAATATCAATTAAGTCCATCTTGTTTAATGTATCATTTAAAGCTTGTGTTTCCTTATTTATTTTCATTTTGGATGATCTGTCCATTGGTGAAAGTGGGGTGTTAAAGTCCCCTACTATGAGTGTGTTACTGTCGATTTCTCCTTTTATGGCTGTTAGTATTTGCCTTATGTATTGAGGTGCTCCTATGTTTGGTGCATAAATATTTACAATTGTTATATCTTCTTCCTGGATCGATCCCTTGATCATTATGTAGTGTCCTTCTTTGTCTCTTCTAGTAGTCCTTATTTTAAAGTCTATTTTGTCTGATATGAGAATTGCTACTCCAGCTTTCTTTTGGTTTCCATTTGCATGGAATATCTTTTTCCATCCCCTTACTTTCAGTCTGTATGTGTCTCTAGGTCTGAAGTGGGCTCATTTATTCTTTTTATTTTATTTGGGTCGGTTTCCCAATACAATCTAATCCAGT
Source organism: Mesoplodon mirus (assembly GCF_964341445.2). NCBI lineage: Eukaryota > Metazoa > Chordata > Mammalia > Artiodactyla > Ziphiidae > Mesoplodon > Mesoplodon mirus. The sequence continues at coordinate 5,965 of NW_028293812.1, read as the reverse complement.
TGAGTTAAATAAGCATTCATGGTATTCACCTCACCTCCACTCCCCTTCTCAAAGAAAGTCAGATGGGAGTTCACACACAAAATGCTCAAACTTACTTTAGTTTATGCTCCTGTCCTCTTTCTTTCCTGCTAGGCCTGAAAGCTCTGCATAGTCTGGTCCCATTCCACACCAGGCGCCCACTTTGCTTTTTACTTAAATCACATGGGCTCTTTCAATTCCTCAATTTAAATTCTCCTTCTCCACTTCACAGAGTATTTGCACATGATGCTTCCTCTCCTCATAAGGCTCATCACTCTTCTTGCCTGGTGAAACCCATGTCTTCCTTTACATATAAGATCTTTCCTTTAGATAGAAGATTTTTCAGTGTTTCTCGAGAAACACCTATCCTTAATCACTTTGATTTGGTAAATTTTCCCAATTTATGGCCTTACGTGCAGGGGATGCTGTGGTGTACCACCAAGGTTGCTCCTTCACCAGCAGAAGGTTTGTTCCTCCCACCTGCTGGGGGTTTTGGCTGCTGATGGCTCCCAGCTGTATCCCTCTTCAAGCCCTGCCCTCAACTAAAGGATGCTGCACCACTCAAAGGTGTATACCCCATTCCTGGAGACAGCCCCCCTCCAGTGCTGGGTCAGTGGAGGGCAGGAGGCTCTACCCCTGGCTTCCTTCCCTCAATTTTGGGATATCTTCAAAGGATCCTCCTGGCTCTGGTGCTGCCCATCACATAGGCTAAGGCCTCTGCTGTGACTGTCTTTTTCTGTGTCTGCCTATTCCTAATCCTGCTTCCCATGCTCAAGTTACACATGTTGTTCCAAGAGCATTCTCTGAAATCCTCCTACAGGTACATCTCTACCTCAGTGTCCGTGATACCCAACCTAGGGCCCCGTTTGCTCTTCCTTCCAAATGTTTATCATGCTTAAAGACACGTGCTGGCCTCTGAATCTTGGCTCTGGGACCTAACAGCTGTGTGACTTTGCGCATGTAAATGATGTCACTTGTGCCTCAGTCTCCTTTCCTATTTCATTGTGAGAATTAAACTGCTTTAGAACAGTGTCTTAGTGATTTCAGGCTGCTCTAACAAATTATTATAGATTGGGTGGATTAAATTGAGAGGGAGAGATAGAGATCCCCTCTTTGATAAGGGAATGAATCCCATCATGAGCGCCCACCCTCAGGACCTCCTCTAACTCCAATTATCTTCCAAAGGCCCCACCTCCAACTACCATCACACTGGGGGGTTAGGGTTTCAATGTGTAAATTTGGGGAGGACACAAACATTCAGTCCATAGAAAATAATGTCTGATAATATAATCGATTCTCAGTGATGGCTTTAATATTATGTTGTTTTTATCCCAAAGGAGTATTGCTGCTTTCATCTAGAGGCAACCTAAAATATAAATACCTTTAGGAGAGCATATTGCTGTTACTCTGACCCCATGAGTTAATACACAAATGAAGTATTGTTTGTTTCAGTAAGTGTGAGAAGAGCCCACAAAAGCCACTTTTGGAGCCTCAGGGCATAAAACTAGAAGTGGAGAACAATAATCTGCTTCACCTTTGTGTACTATAGAGACATTTTCTCCATTAACACCTATTAGTCCTTTGTGGATCCATTAGGAACTCCTCAGCAGGGGTGATTTTTTGAAGAGTAAGACAGGTTTCATGTGATTGTAGGGCAGGGAGGGGCAAAGGGGTCGATTACCCAAATGTCACGACTGCATCGCCACCACCATAAAGGGCTGCATCCAAGAGATCACAGCCCGAAGCATGGTAAATTACCGGTGAATATTTGGTCTTGTAAAGTCCCAAACTGCCTAAGATCTCCTTCTTTTGCTGTCAGCAAAAGCATCCAACAGAGGGACTTGTCCTGTCCAGCAGCTATGGGGAGTGTGGCCTGTTCCCTGGCTTGTTGTCACTGTTTCCAGATAACAGAGACTGATGTTCTCAAGGGAATCCCACACCCAACTGCCAAAGCTTCTCATGAAACAGTTCCTTTTAATACACTCTACTGACCTAAACACAAACACACCATACACAGAGAGTTTTCCTCTGGATAAGCACATTTCCTTTTTACTGAACTGGACAAAATACATGAATGGTAATTTTTTGTGCACGTGGGGCTAATAGAGATGAAAGGAAATGGAGGAAAAGGAGAGAAGGCAAAGAGGCACTAAAGTATGATGAGCAGATGCAGGAATTACTAAGCAGCCTCAGTTTTCACAAAATGAGAGCTGGGAGTAAAAATACATTATATTGTATTTTATATTATATTATATTATATTTTATATTATATTTAGCAATGGTCCTTTTGTGTCCCCCTAAAATTCATACATTGAAAGCTTAATTCCAATATGATGGTGCTAGGAGGTGGGCCTTTGGGAGGTGAGCGGGTCAGGAAGGTGGAGGCCTCATGAATGGGATTCATACCTTGTAAGAAGAGGCCGCAGAGGTGGCCAGTTCTCTTTCTACCCAGTTCTCTTTCTACCATGTGAGGACACAATGAGAAGACGGCCATTTGCAAACCAGAACTCAAGCTCTTACCAGACACTGGATCTGCCACCATCTTGATCTTGGACTTCTATCCTCCAGAACTGTAAGAAATAAATGGTTTTTGTTTAAGCCACCCAGTCTATGATAATTTGTTGTATCAGACTGAACTAAGACAGAAATATTATATGTTTATGTATGTGTGTGTATATATGTATATATATAATTTCCCAGAAGAACAGTCAAACCTGTTTTATCCATCCATCTGTCCAGCTGTCCATCTACCTGTCTTTTTCATCTGTCCATCCATCTACCATTAATTCATTCCTTCAAGCAAACGTGAATTGAGGTCCAATAAAAATAAATTTTGTTTATCAGTGTTCTTGCTTATGGAAGACTGATTTCCCAGATATCCCCTGTTAAGTTTTGGGTAATCAAGAATCAGTAGCTAATGAAGCGTGCTAATTCAGCTAATTCTCACAAAAGGGAAGATTTAGGACTATACTTTAGAAAATGTTTGTCTTGAAGTAATTTATTTTCTGCTTCCTGACTCCAGAAGGTTTAAGCATTTTCATGATAGAATGGCAGTGAAAACAATGTTTTGGAAATGCCAAGCATTGCTAAATGGTAATTCATGCATGGAATTATTGCACAACTTGATGTTTTAGATAGGAAGGAATTTGAGATGAAAGAAAATTAGAGCACTAAACATGCCACCCTGGAAAAATTTCAAGTTCCCCTGGTCATCACCAACATGTTTCTAACAAAACCAGAAACAATTGACCTTTCTGAGACTCATTGGCACTTCCGGGTGCTAATATACTTGAACTGAGGAAATTTTAAGTTTCTTTCCATATTAAAGTTAGCTAGCAATTTCTTCAGAACTCAGCTAAGTATCTGCCCTCATCCCTGGTATGTACTGATTTCTCCATTTCAAAGGTCAGTTCTTAAACTGTGGACTGTCTTGTCAAAGATATATCTACCTATCTCTCTATATAGATGTATCTATCTATGTGTCTATCTATGTATCTGTAGATATATATAGAGAGAGGGAGAAAGGAAAAGAGGGAGGGAGGGAAAGGGGAGGGTGGAGGGAGGGAGAGGATATATATATTAAAAACCCTGGATACTTTCCTTTGTGTTGGATTAAAGGTTAGCTGAAACGGGGCCTTTGGAAAACTTTCCATTTTGAGGATGTATTCTTATCTTTTATATCTTGTTAATTATGAACAAAACCACAGTAGAATAAACATAGTAAAACGAGGGAAATAAACCATAAAGGATTAAAAGAAGAAAAAGAGAGGCAAGATAAAGGACTGTTCGGAAAGCAACGTTATTTTTTTTATTATTTGGTGCAGAAAACTGTGAAGCACGTAAAACAATCTAGAGGAAGTGGGAAAGATTTCTTCTCATTACTGGCCTTGAGGCAATTTTTTAAGCTGCCATCAACTGACAGACGGACATGATGGATATCATTATAAAATACACTGAGTTGGAAAAAGGCACACAGAATGAAATGGTCCACATCAAAAGGGGAAAAAAATGTCCCACAGAGTAAACAGCTCCAAGACTGTTAAAGACTCCTATCACAAAATTAGCCCCAACCTTGCATTATTTCTTCTGGAAGAACATCTGATCTTTTCTCTATTATATCTCGTGATTCCGAAATTCATGTCAAGACCTGCCAGGTAAAATTAAAGCTAGTAGCCCTAGTCATACACCCTAACAAACAACAGTTATAATCTCCTTCAAATTTACATAATGAATTTCAAGGGCAGAAGACGTTGGAGGAGATTTCCCAACTGTTCACACTGTTTGGTGCATGTGAGCATTAACTCTTTTAGGCCCACAAAGACACATTTGCACAAACACTAAATTGTCCCAAAAGAGTAATTAGCAATTTCTTCAACACTTCTTTGTACGCCTTCTGTTCTGAGGCCTCACAGTGGTCGGTTAAGGGCCAACCCTGTAGGAAACCCTCCTCTGTTCCTGCTCCAGAGCCTGTTGGGTCATTGCCAGATGACAGAAACCATGCAGTTATAGCAAAAGTGTGATGTGACACAGACACAAATCTGCCAGCCTTGGGATCCCCAGCCCGGCCCTGGGCTAAACCACGTGGCACGTCACTTAAGTTACTGGCACTTGAGTTTTCTTGTCTTTAAAATGGGTATAACAAAGTCTACCTTCAATGGTTATTGCAAGAGTGAAATAAATTATCAGTGACATAATCAATCATTACCCTATCTGTATTTGTTGACTGTTTTTAACGGGATGCCCCTGGCTAAGGGTTGCATATAGTAAATAATCCCACAATCTATGGATTGATGAGGGCTGGCTTCCTGCATACGATCAGATAAGTAGGAGGATCGGGTGGAATTGCTTCATCACTAAACATCCCCCCATATGAGGTAGTATCCTGCTCATCTCAGAGACTTCATCTTCTGTAGGCCAGAGAAGGAAAGTCTTAAAGGAGGGCCGGAGGCTGTCCTCCCTCCGTGACCCATACATGTCCCTGCTTCATTGGAACGTGTCCTTGAAACTATTAGTAAGGCATGGTAATGCATACTGTTTCTAGGTCTCATTTTCCACTAATTTAAATGGGACTAGTGATACTTACCTCATCTCTGTCAGTTCTCTTGTGGTGGAAATAGTATTAGAGGTGCATGTAGCTTGGTGACTTTTAAGTTTGACACAGAAATAGTTTTATTAAAAGCAAAATTCTTGAAATACATTACAAGTAACAAGTTTCAAGAAAACTGGTCATCGTGGACTTCCCTGATCTCAGTATTCCACCCTGCACATTGGTTTAACTATCAGTATTTCCATCATATTTTAAAGTTCTGCTTCAGGTTTTGATTTCTGGTCTCATGTTATGGTGAGAACATATGAGAGCAGGAAACATGCCCTTTCAACTACCTTTCATCCTTCCTGTGCCTGGGAAAATGCCTCACTCACAGTGGGGTCTGTACATGTTCTGCACATTGAATATTTCAACTGGAATGTTTTCTCTGAAAATTTTAAACACCTCTTCACACTTCACAGAAAGCCTGGTATTGGAGATATTCTTTAAAGGGAATTTTTATAGGTGCTAACATAGTAATAGCTATAGAACCATGGCATTTTTTAAGCTTTGGCTTTATTTTGTTCTTTTTCCCCTAATTTCTTGGATTATTTATTTGATAGCTTTTCCCCCCAATATCATCGTTTAATGCTAAAATTTTCCCTGCAAGGACTGCGTTAGCTGCATCCCACAGATGTAGGTGTGCTATATTTTTATTTTCATTCATCTTGAAGTATTTTCTAACCTCTGGAGATTTACCCTTTCACATGTGGATTATTTGTGTGTGTTTTGTTTAATTGCCAAGTATTTGTGTATTCTCCTATTATATTTCTGTTAATTCCTAGATTAATATTTTATGGTCAGAGAACATAACTTTTTATGATTTCCGTTCTTTTGTGTTTGTCAGGGTGTGTTTTATGA
>NW_028293813.1:0-22781 GCF_964341445.2 Mesoplodon mirus | reverse complement strand
AATGCAGTAGCTGGCATTGTGGATGCTGGGGAAAGAGTGATCTGGGAAGAATCAAGAGACAGTGGCAATTTAGCAGAAGCTCAAAAGAGGCAGGATGGGTCATGGGTCTGTGTCATTGAAACAGAGCATGCATTTTAGTGTTTACCATTTTTTAGATCGACCCTTCCCTTCTGATGAGGCTCCCCTTAGCTAGAAAGCCAAAGCTCGGTTTTCATTTCCTTCCTCTTGTCCTTTGCCTTCCTTCATCCCCCAAAGAGGATGGCCCAACACCAGCTCAGCCCACACTTACTAACCTCCCACATCCATACACACCACCCCATGTCCTCATCGAGAAGAAAGGCCCTGAGTAATTCCTGAGCCGCATCACCAGTGTCCTGACAGTTACTCTGTGTCCCTCCAGCTCTCCCTGAGGTTTCGGTGGATGACCTGCACCGTGCTAGGACAGAAGAAAAGCCCCCGTGGATCCCCAAGGCAAGCTGGAATTTTTCTGGTCTGAGATAGAAATATTGCTTTATTTCTCTTTCAATAGAATTAAGTTATGTATATTTGAGGGTATTCCTTCCAGACACATACAATTCCCTTGGTTGGGAGAATGTGGAGTGAGAGTCTATGACCAACGCATGGTGCCTGATTCCACAGGACATTAAAATTGACAGCATCCATTATAGCCTGTAGAGTATGGAGCTCTCTCTCCTGCAGCGATTTTTCCTCTAGGCAAAGAATTCTGTAATTTCCAACCTAAATGGACTTGGAAGTTCCATCCTCCCAGCAAAGTTCTTGCGTTTCAGCCTGAGTAGGTTTGCTCTGATAACCCTTGCTGGGTTCCCTGGACCACTGTTTCTTATGAGGTTTTCTACTGTCAGCAAATGAACAAAAGACCTGAGCATCACTGTGATCTTATCCTCATAGTGTTTTCTCTTCTGTAATTGCAGGTGGCCTTCCCAGAACGTGAAAACGGTATGTATTCTGGAATCAGTCACTTGGGGAGGAAGAACTTTGAAGATGAGAAAGTGGGACATTCTTGCTGGTTTTAGTGTAGAGGGCCAACTGATTCCAAATTTGTGCTGGGAATGAGAGTAGGGGTCCTGGTGATAGAAAGTGATTTACAAGTAATGTGACCAATTACTATAGTCCCAGGAAGAAGCTGTATTACGGTTAGGTGGTGTAGGTTTGTGTGCATGAGACTGGGTGTGTCTGTATGTGAAATGAGTGGTATGACTCTGTGTGTGTATGTGAACTTTTTGTGTTGTGTTTCCCTTGATTTATGTTCCCCTAAACATCACTGTTACTGGTGCCAACTTTCTAGAAAATATTCCCATCACCACTGCATCATGAATGGGTATGGATATAAAAGTAAATAAACTGTACACTTTCAGTGTGTGCATTGATTTTATACCAAGTGAGCCTCATTTAACCTGGAAAACAAATCCTATCACCACCCAGGCAAATGTTTACTGGATTATTATTATTATTATTATTATTATTATTTGGCTGTGTTGGGTCTTCGTTGCAGTGCGCGGGCTTCTCATTTCGGTGGCTTCTGTTGTTCCAGAGCATGGGCTCTAGGTGCATGGGCTTCAATAGTTGTGGCACGTGGGCTCAGTAGTTGTGACTTGCGGGCTCTAGAGCACAGGCTTAGTAGTTGTGGTGCACGGACTTAGTTGCTCCATGGCTGGATTCTTAGTGAACAAAACTGGGTTTCAGCATCCCTACTACTGGGTCAATTACAACTTCATTTAATAAGAAATCTCATCTCTTACTAGGTCTCATAGCATTCTGAATGGTTATGATACATCTCTCTGCCACTTCCCTCATTCTAACTGTTTCCCATTAGAGCCTCGGGATGAGTCCTCCCCCCTTCCCTGAAGCACCTAGTGCTAGGCAGGCCTCCTTCCTTTTGCAGGGAGCCCATGCTTGTACCCACATGCCACACCCAGTTCTGGAGGAGTCCGAGAAAGAAGGAGCCTCCAGGAGTAGATGGAGGAAATTCACTCCACCTTTCTCCTTTGAGGCTAATATTCACTATCGGATTCTGTGCTAAGGAAACGAAATGTCCTTCTCCTGTGGAAAGTCTGTCTTCCATCACTTGTGCCGGCCCTGTTTCTGTGTGCTGGGCAAGAAACACTGCATACAGTGAAGACAGAACCAAGAGATGTACCCCAGGGATTGAGCTCAGGGTAGGCACTGGCTCTGTCTGTCCTGTCCGTGATCCATCATTCATCATGGTTGTGACTCTTGGACAGTCACTTATCTCTCTAAATTTCCACACCCTCCACCATAACATATGGGTTACAGCCCCCACTTTGCCCTCCCCTTCACCCCCAACAGGGCTGGGTGTCAGACATGATAATGGATTTACAGACATGGGCTGTAAAGCCTTGTTCCCATGAAAAAGCTGAAGCGTAAGCTTGAATCCCCCCTTTACTTGGAGCCGTCAAATCCCTTCTCTGCTTTCAACAGCTATGAAATGTCCAGCTTCTTCTTGCCATCATTCAGGATTGAACACTTATAGAGCATTTGTGAAGCACCGGTCCTTTATTTTTCAAACATTTTACCTATATTCAATCATTTTTGGACACATGACATAATGCTAAACTTAGGCCATATTAACATTCCTACATCTCAGAACAGGGAACTGAGGCAAAGAGGGATCTACATATCTTTCCCAAGTACATGCTTCTTCTAAACGGGATTTGAATCCAGTCCATCAGTCATGGTCCCAATGGTTTGCTGAGTTTCTAGACATTCTCAGTTAAATAAAGATATTTGCCCACAAAACCTGTCTGTTGGGTGTTTTCACTGCATAGCAAACTGCAAGATCTTCCTAAGTCCAACTTTGATTCAGGAGGCTCTGCTGGGCCGCTGGTGAGGAAAGGGACCAAAGGATTGAACTGTGAATAAATTATTGCTAATTTCCCCATGGTCTTCTGCCAGCAAGATGTCAATAGTTGTCTCTATTGTAATGCATTTCCCAGGATGCTGCTCCCAGAATGCGAGAAGAAGAAACACTCATCAGAGGTCAAGAATATCAACCCCAGGCTGGCCACATTTTAGGATGCACCCTATAAATGACCCAGCTGAAGGTACTGTGGAAAATGTCTCATTCGGTTCACTCAAGAATAATTATTCTAGTTGATTCAGTGCCTCATATTGAAGAAAAAGCTATGAAATATTAAGCAGTATTCTTCTTTTATTCCATGTGTTCAAATTGAAACTTACTAAGCCAGCTGGTACTGTATTAACCATGGAAGTAAACATGCATTTATTTATTTATTTATTTATTTATTTATTTATTTATTGAATTTTTTTTTTATTAATTTCTGCTTTATAACAAAGTGAATCAGTCATACATATACATCTGTTCCCACATCCCTTCCCTCATGCATCTCCCTCCCTCCCACCCTCCCCATCCCACCCCTCCGGGTGGTCACAAAGCAGCGAGCTGATCTCCCTGTGCTCTACGGCATGCATTTAAAACTCAACATTTGGTTCATGTTTAAGAGGGAAGATGGTCTCTAGTTATGGTTTAGACATTAGCTGATTTTTGAACGTTAGCAACAACACATCCCTCCCTGAAACCATGTTTTGAGATTTCTTTAAATTATTAGACATTATTTAGAACAGGATTATATTGACCTAAAAGTTGTACATGCAATACAGAAAATACCTGTATCCTATCACTCCACTTTCAGCTATTAATAATATATAGCATAGGTGAAGTACATTTGTTACAATTAGTGAAACAATGTAAGTATATTTTTACTAATGAAAAGTCCCTAGGTCACCTCAGAGTCACACCTTGTGTTGTTATATTCAATGATATCTGAAATATGTACAATATTATTTGTCACCATTATGGTGCCATACAGAAATGTGTACACTAATGTTCATAGTAGCATTATTCTTAGTAGCCAAAAGATAGAAACCATCCAAAGTCCATGAGGTGATGAATGGATAAATAAAATGTGATATATACACAGAATGGAATAATTTTCAACCATAAAAAGGAATTAAAGATTGACTTATGCTACAAAATGAATGATCCAAATAATATAAAAAATATATTATTGCTAGTGAAATAAGGCAGGCGCAGAAAGACAAATATTATATGATTCCACTTGTATGAGGTACCTAGTGTAGGCAAACTCACAGACACCGGAAGTAGAAATTACCAAGGTCAGGAGGCAGGAGTAAGGTGGATTATGATTTAATGGGTACAGAGGTTACGTTGAAATGATGAAAAAGATTAAGATGTAGATTGTGTTGATGGGTACACAGCATTGTGAAAGTAAGAAATGCTAGTGAACTGTCTACTTCAAAATTATGAAAAGCATAAATATGTATATTTCATCACAATAAAATAAGTCAAAAATCCAACAGAATGGACGATGAATGAAGGAGCAACATATTTGATTAGAAGGAAGCTGAAAGAGTCTTGTAACATTTCAAGAAGAAGGGGGATTTGGAGGGACTTTGAAATGGGCAGAGGGGCCGTGGGGCTCTATACTGAAACATAGTGCAATGTTAGTGTTTAAGCTTTTTCAGACTGACACTTTCAAATTGATTAGGTTCCCTACAGCTAGAAAGCTAAAGGTTCTCTTCCTCATTTCTGAAATGTTCCTCCCCTTTGCCTTCCTCCACCCACCAGGGAGGTTTGTCCAACAGCACCTCAGTCCACACTCAGTAACCACCTGCACCCATACACTCCCACCCTGTGTCCACATTAACGAGGCTCTCTGAGTAATTCCTGAGCAGCATCACCAGTGTCCTGACACTTACTCTGTGTCCTCCTAGAGCCCCCTGAGGACCTGTTGGAGAAACTGCCCCATGTGAGGACAATTAAAGTGGCTCCTGCTACCTCCAGGGTAAGCTCCCCTTATTTATCAGAGATTAAAAGTTTGCTTCATTTCTTTCTTTTCCAATTGATTTCAGATATGAAGATCTACAATGTTCAAGACAGCTGATGTATACAATTTTGCTTGGTTGGATGAATGCTGATTGAAGGTCTTTCCCAACAGATAACTCATTCAAAAGGCCATTTAAAAAATGGCAACATCAGTTAGAAACTGTAGAGTCAGACACACTTTCCTCAGCAGAAAATTTCCCTCCTTGAAATAGACTTTTGTATTTGCTCCTCAAAGTGGACCTGAGAGATCTTCCAGGCAAAGCTCCAGCCTTTCCCACAGCTGTCTTCTCTGGTTTCTTTTGGGGCCATTGACTCAACAACAGTTTCCCATTTGGTTTTCTGAGGACAAAAAAAGAGATGAAATACCTGTGTCCACAGAGCACAGGCTGCTGAGATCCTTACACTGTTTTCTCTTCTCTAATCACAGGTGGATTGGACAGCAAACAAAACCGGTATGTATTCAGAGTTCACCCCTGTGCTGAGGAACAATCTAGATGATGAAGAAGGTGGGACTCTCTTGCTGGCTTTGCTTGGAGAGACACCCTGATTCAGGGTCCCTACAGGGATGAGGGCTGGGGATGTAGAGCTAGAGAGTGATTTCCCAGTAAAGAGCCATGCCCAAGTTCTATGGTCCTGGAAGTAACTGCATCATTTAGATGATGTGGGTTTGTGTGTATCAGGGTTGGGGTGGGGTCCATGTGTGAGCTTATGTGGTGTGATTGTGAACCTGCATGCGTGAGCGTGTGTGTGTTTCCTCAGGAGATATTTCCCTCTTACACAGCACAATTCACCTGTCAACAAAGCTCATCACCACTGCACACTGTGTGTACACTACCTTGTTCTTCCCTCAACACAGCTGTTGCCCAGATTTGGTTAATATTCCTTTTCCTCAGAAGGAGATGGTGCAGAGATAAATGTTCTCAGCTCTTGACCTCCTAAGTGGAAAAGCCAAACTGAGAACCCAGGGGTGGGTCCCAATGTGGGTGCTCTGGATCCCTGACCTGCACTTACCACTCAGCCAAGGGATCCTCAGTCATGGAGCAAGGGAGTCCCTGCATCCGTATCCTTGGCTGGAAGTCCTAGCATCTCCAAAGGTCCAGACCTTGCCCATCAGGTGGCCTTAGTGGTCACAGAATCCAGGGCAGCTATGGGTGGGCTTATCAGTTGACTTTGGCACAGTCATTAAGGTGAAATTTACCTCAGGACCTGCATTCTCCTGGTCAGCTCACAGATTCTGAGAGGTGTGAGACCCCATGTATACAGTACAGGTCATATCTGTCAGTGCTGGTGTCATTGCTTAAACAAGGCCAAAAGCAGATAAGAATCAGGGAGCTATTTTATTGTATTGGATTATATTACCATAAGCCTTAGCATTGGTCAATTCCTGTAGCCCACACCCAAGGACTCAAAGTGGAACCTGACTGTTAGCGTGTACACTTCCCCTGCGCAGCTGGGTTAGAGACAGGCTGTGCTCAGTCCGGGCTCCCTCTTCATAACGAAGTGTCCCACTTATGGAACAGCTCCCCAGAGTATGGACAGCCCCTGACTCAATGGGCATACGTACATTGTATAGAAAACAAAGACTGGGAGAAAAATATGATACGATTGATAGTGGCTGTATCTAAATGGTAGGATTCCAGTTTTGTCAAATCTTGTGTATTTGATTTTCTTTAAGACAAGTGATTAGTGAATAAATGTAGCATATTTTGTCTAGGATTGAATTCAGTCCTTTAATGGAGGTTGCTGTTAATCAAGTATAAACTATCATACAACAGAAGACATGATAAATGCAGTAGCTGGCATTGTGGATGCTGGGGAAAGAGTGATCTGGGAAGAATCAAGAGACAGTGGCAATTTAGCAGAAGCTCAAAAGAGGCAGGATGGGTCATGGGTCTGTGTCATTGAAACAGAGCATGCATTTTAGTGTTTACCATTTTTTAGATCGACCCTTCCCTTCTGATGAGGCTCCCCTTAGCTAGAAAGCCAAAGCTCGGTTTTCATTTCCTTCCTCTTGTCCTTTGCCTTCCTTCATCCCCCAAAGAGGATGGCCCAACACCAGCTCAGCCCACACTTACTAACCTCCCACATCCATACACACCACCCCATGTCCTCATCGAGAAGAAAGGCCCTGAGTAATTCCTGAGCCGCATCACCAGTGTCCTGACAGTTACTCTGTGTCCCTCCAGCTCTCCCTGAGGTTTCGGTGGATGACCTGCACCGTGCTAGGACAGAAGAAAAGCCCCCGTGGATCCCCAAGGCAAGCTGGAATTTTTCTGGTCTGAGATAGAAATATTGCTTTATTTCTCTTTCAATAGAATTAAGTTATGTATATTTGAGGGTATTCCTTCCAGACACATACAATTCCCTTGGTTGGGAGAATGTGGAGTGAGAGTCTATGACCAACGCATGGTGCCTGATTCCACAGGACATTAAAATTGACAGCATCCATTATAGCCTGTAGAGTATGGAGCTCTCTCTCCTGCAGCGATTTTTCCTCTAGGCAAAGAATTCTGTAATTTCCAACCTAAATGGACTTGGAAGTTCCATCCTCCCAGCAAAGTTCTTGCGTTTCAGCCTGAGTAGGTTTGCTCTGATAACCCTTGCTGGGTTCCCTGGACCACTGTTTCTTATGAGGTTTTCTACTGTCAGCAAATGAACAAAAGACCTGAGCATCACTGTGATCTTATCCTCATAGTGTTTTCTCTTCTGTAATTGCAGGTGGCCTTCCCAGAACGTGAAAACGGTATGTATTCTGGAATCAGTCACTTGGGGAGGAAGAACTTTGAAGATGAGAAAGTGGGACATTCTTGCTGGTTTTAGTGTAGAGGGCCAACTGATTCCAAATTTGTGCTGGGAATGAGAGTAGGGGTCCTGGTGATAGAAAGTGATTTACAAGTAATGTGACCAATTACTATAGTCCCAGGAAGAAGCTGTATTACGGTTAGGTGGTGTAGGTTTGTGTGCATGAGACTGGGTGTGTCTGTATGTGAAATGAGTGGTATGACTCTGTGTGTGTATGTGAACTTTTTGTGTTGTGTTTCCCTTGATTTATGTTCCCCTAAACATCACTGTTACTGGTGCCAACTTTCTAGAAAATATTCCCATCACCACTGCATCATGAATGGGTATGGATATAAAAGTAAATAAACTGTACACTTTCAGTGTGTGCATTGATTTTATACCAAGTGAGCCTCATTTAACCTGGAAAACAAATCCTATCACCACCCAGGCAAATGTTTACTGGATTATTATTATTATTATTATTATTATTATTTGGCTGTGTTGGGTCTTCGTTGCAGTGCGCGGGCTTCTCATTTCGGTGGCTTCTGTTGTTCCAGAGCATGGGCTCTAGGTGCATGGGCTTCAATAGTTGTGGCACGTGGGCTCAGTAGTTGTGACTTGCGGGCTCTAGAGCACAGGCTTAGTAGTTGTGGTGCACGGACTTAGTTGCTCCATGGCTGGATTCTTAGTGAACAAAACTGGGTTTCAGCATCCCTACTACTGGGTCAATTACAACTTCATTTAATAAGAAATCTCATCTCTTACTAGGTCTCATAGCATTCTGAATGGTTATGATACATCTCTCTGCCACTTCCCTCATTCTAACTGTTTCCCATTAGAGTCTCAGGATGAGTCCTCCCCCCTTACCTGAAGCACCTAGTGCTAGGCAGGCCTCCTTCCTTTTGCAGGGAGCCCATGCTTGTACCCACATGCCACACCCAGTTCTGGAGGAGTCCGAGAAAGAAGGAGCCTCCAGGAGTAGATGGAGGAAATTCACTCCACCTTTCTCCTTTGAGGCTAATATTCACTATCGGATTCTGTGCTAAGGAAACGAAATGTCCTTCTCCTGTGGAAAGTCTGTCTTCCATCACTTGTGCCGGCCCTGTTTCTGTGTGCTGGGCAAGAAACACTGCATACAGTGAAGACAGAACCAAGAGATGTACCCCAGGGATTGAGCTCAGGGTAGGCACTGGCTCTGTCTGTCCTGTCCGTGATCCATCATTCATCATGGTTGTGACTCTTGGACAGTCACTTATCTCTCTAAATTTCCACACCCTCCACCATAACATATGGGTTACAGCCCCCACTTTGCCCTCCCCTTCACGCACAACAGGGCTGGGTGTCAGACATGATAATGGATATTCTCCATGATCTGTAAAGCCTTGTTCCCATGAAAAAGCTGAAGAGTAAGCTTGAATCCCCCTTTACTTGGAGCCATCAAATCCCTTCTCTCCTTTCAACAGCTACGAAATATCCAGCTTCTTCTTGCCATCATTCAGGATTGAACACTTATAGAGCATTTGTGAAGCACCGGTCCTTTATTTTTCAAACATTTTACCTGTATTCAATCATTTTTGGTCACATGACATAATGCTAAAAGTAGGCCATATTAACATTTCTACATCTCAGAACAGGGAACTGAGGCAAAGAGGGATCTACATATCATTCCCAAGTACATGCTTCTTCCAAACGGGATTTGAATCCAGTCCATCAGTCATGGTCCCAATGGTTTGCTGAGTTTCTAGACATTCTCAGTTAAATAAAGATATTTGCCCACAAAACATGTCTGTTGGGTGTTTTCACTGCATACCAAACTGCAATATCTTCTTTTTTTTTTTTTTTTTTTTTTTTTTTTGCGGTATGCGGGCCTCTCACTGTTGTGGCCTCTCCCGTTGCGGAGCACAGGCTCCGGACGCGCAGGCCCAGCGGCCATGGCTCACGGGCCCAGCCGCTCCGCGGCATATGGGATCCTCCCAGACCGGGGCACGAACCCGTATCCCCTGCATCGGCAGGCGGACTCTCAACCACTGCGCCACCAGGGAGGCCCTGCAATATCTTCTTAAGTCCAACTTTGTTTCAGGAGGCTCTGCTGGGCCGCTGGTGAGGAAAGGGACCAAAGGATTGAACTGTGAATAAATTATTGCTAATTTCCCCATTGTCTTCTGCCAGCAAGATGTCAATAATTGTCTCTATTGTAATGCATTTCCCAGGATGCTGCTCCCAGAGTGCCAGAAGAAGAAACACTCATCAGAGGTCAAGAATATCAATCCCAGGCTGGCTGAAAAAGTTCCGCATCTGGCCACATTTTAGGGGGCACCCTATAAATGACCCAGCTGAAGGTACTGTGGAAAATTTTTCATTAGGTTCACTCAAGAATAATTATTCTAGTTGATTCAGTGCCTCATATTGAAGAAAAAGCTATGAAATATTAAGCAGTATTCTTCTTTTATTTCATGTGTTCAAATTGAAACTTACTAAGCCAGCTGGTACTGTTTTAACCATGGAAGTAAACATACATTTAAAATTCAACATTTGGTTCATGTTTAAGAGTGAAGATGGTCTCTAGTTATGGTTTAGACTTTAGCTGATTTTTGAACGTTAGCAACAACACATCCCTCCCTGAAACCATGTTTTGAGATTTCTTTAAATTATTAGACATTATTTAGAACAGGATTATATTGACATAAAAGTTGTACATGCAGTACAGAAAATTCCTGTATCCTATCACTCCAGTTTCAGCTATTAATAATATATAGCATAGGTGAAGTACATTTGTTACAATTAGTGAAACAATGTAAGTATATTTTTACTAATGAAAAGTCCGTAGTTCACCTCAGAGTCACCCCTTGTGTTGTTATATTCAATGATATTTGAAATATGTACAATATTATTTGTCACCATTATGGTGCCATACAGAAATGTGTACACTAATGTTCATAGTAGCATTATTCTTAGTAGCCAAAAGATACAAACAATCCAAAGTCCATGAGGTGATGAATGGATAAATAAAATGTGATATATACACAGAATGGAATAATTTTCAACCATAAAAAGGAATTAAAGATTGACTTATGCTACAAAATGAATGATCCAAATAATATAAAAAATATTTTATTGTTAGTGAAATTAGGCAGGCACAGAAAGACAAATATTATATGATTCCACTAGTATGAGGTACCTAGTGTAGGCAAACTCACAGACACCGGAAGTAGAAATTACCAAGGTCAGGAGGCAGGAGTAAGGTGGATTATGATTTAATGGGTACAGAGGTTACGTTGAAATAATGAAAAAGATTAAGATGTAGATTGTGTTGATGGCTACACAGCATTGTGAAAGTAAGAAATGCTAGTGAACTCTCTACTTCAAAATTATGAAAAGCATAAATATGTATATTTCATCACAATAAAATAAGTCAAAATTCCAACAGAATGGACGATGAATGAAGGAGCGACAGATTTGATTAGAAGGAAGCTGAAAGAGTCTTGTAACATTTCAAGAAGCAGGGGGATTTGGAGGGACTTTGAAATGGGCAGAGGGGCCGTGGGACTCTATACTGAAACATAGTGCAATGTTAGTGTTTAAGCTTTTTCAGACTGACACTTTCAAATTGATTAGGTTCCCTACAGCTAGAAAGCTAAAGGTTCTCTTCCTCATTTCTGAAATATTCCTCCCCTTTGCCTTCTTCCACCCACCAGGGAGGTTTGTCCAACAGCACCTCAGTCCACACTCATTAACCACCTGCATCCATACACTCCCACCCTGTGTGAACATTAACGAGGCTCTCTGAGTAATTCCTGAGCAGCATCACCAGTGTCCTGACATTAACCCTGTGTCCTCCTAGAGCCCTCTGATGACCTGTTGGAAGAACAGCCCTATGTGAGGGCAGTTGAAGAGGCTCCTTCTACCTCCAGGGTAAGCTCCCCTTATTTATCAGAGATTAAAAGTTTGCTTCATTTCTTTCTTTTCCAATTGATTTCAGATATGAAGATCTACAGTGTTCAAGACAGCTGATGTATACAGTTTTGCTTGGTTGGATGAATGCTGATTGAAGGTCTTTCCCAACAGATAACTCATTCAAAAGTCCATTTAAAAAATGGCAACATCAGTTAGAAACTGTAGAGTCAGACACACTTTCCTCAGCAGAAAATTTCCCTCCTTGAAATAGACTTTTGTATTTGCCCCTCAAATTGGACCTGAGAGATCTTCCAGGCAAAGCTCCAGCCTTTCCCACAGCTGTCTTCTCTGGTTTCTTTTGGGGCCATTGACTCAACAACAGTTTCCCATTTGGTTTTCTGAGGACAAAAAAAGAGATGAAATACCTGTGTCCACAGAGCACAGGCTGCTGAGATCCTTACACTGTTTTCTCTTCTCTAATCACAGGTGGATTGGACAGCAAACAAAACCGGTATGTATTCAGAGTTCACCCCTGTGCTGAGGAACAATCTAGATGATGAAGGAGGTGGGACTCTCTTGCTGGCTTTGCTTGGAGAGACACCCTGATTCAGGGTCCCTACAGGGATGAGGGCTGGGGGTGTAGAGCTAGAGAGTGATTTCCCAGTAAAGAGCCATGCCCAAGTTCTATGGTCCTGGAAGTAACTGCATCATTTAGATGATGTGGGTTTGTGTGTATCAGGGTTGGGGTGGGGTCCATGTGTGAGCTTATGTGGTGTGATTGTGAACCTGCATGCGTGAGCGTGTGTGTGTGTTTCCTCAGGAGATATTTCCCTCTTACACAGCACAATTCACCTGTCAACAAAGCTCATCACCACTGCACACTGTGTGTACACTACCTTGTTCTTCCCTCAACACAGCTGTTGCCCAGATTTGGTTAATATTCCTTTTCCTCAGAAGGAGATGGTGCAGAGATAAATGTTCTCAGCTCTTGACCTCCTAAGTGGAAAAGCCAAATTGAGAACCCATGGGTGGGTCCCAATGTGGGTGCTCTGTATCCCTGACCTGCACTTACCACTCAGCCAAGGGATCCTCAGTCATGGAGCAAGTGAGTCCCTGCATCCATATCTTTGGCTGGAAGTCCTAGCATCTCCAAAGGTCCAGACCTTGCTGATCAGGTGGCCTTAGTGGTCACAGAATCCAGGGCAGCTATGGGTGGACTTATCACTTGACTTTGGCACAGTCATTAAGGTGAAATTCACCTCAAGACCTGCATTCTCCTGGTCAGCTCACAGATTCTGAGAGGTGTGAGACCCCATGTATACAGTACAGGTCATATCTGTCAGTGCTGGTGTCATTGCTTAAACAAGGCCAAAAGCAGATAAGAATCAGGGAGCTATTTTATTGTACTGGATAACATTAACATAAGCCTTAGAATTGGTCAATTCCTGTAGCCCACACCCAAGGACTCAATGTGGAACCTGACTGTTAGCCTGTACACTTCTCCTGCGCAGCTGGGTTAGAGACAGGCTGTGCTCAGTCCGGGCTCCCTCTTCATAACGAAGTGTCCCACTTATGGAACAGCTCCCAAGAGTATGGACAGCCACTGACACAGTGGGCATACATACATTGTATAGAAAACAAAGACTGGGAGTAAAATATGATACGATTGATAGTGGCTGTATCTAAAGGGTAGGATTTCAGTTTTGTCAAACCTTGTGTATTTGATTTTCTTTAAGACAAGTGATTAGTGAATAAATATAGCATATTTTGTCTAGGATTGAATTCAGTCCTTTAATAGAGGTTGCTGTTAATCAAGTACAAAATATTGTACAATAGAAGACATGACAAATGCAGTAGCTGGAATTGTGGATGCTGGGGAAAGAGTGATCTGGGAAGAATCAAGAGACAGTGGCAATTTAGCAGAAGCTCAAAAGAGGCAGGATGGTTCATGGGTCTGTGTCATTGAAACAGAGCATGCATTTTAGTGTTTACCATTTTTTAGATCGACCCTTCCCTTCTGATGAGGCTCCCCTTAGCTAGAAAGCCAAAGCTCTGTTTTCATTTCCTTCCTCTTGTCCTTTGCCTTCCTTCCTCCCCCAAAGAGGATGGCCCAACACCAGCTCACGCCACACTTACTAACCTCCCACATCCATACACAACACCCCATTTCCTCATCGAGAAGAAAGCCCCTGAGTAATTCCTGAGCAGCATCACCAGTGTCCTGACAGTTACTCTGTGTCCCTCCAGCTCTCCCTGAGGATGTGGCGGATGACATGCACCATGATAGGACAGAAGAAAAGCCTCCGTGGATCCCCAAGGTAACCTAGATTTCTTCTGGTCTGAGATAGAAATATTTCTTTATTTCTCTTTCAATAGAATTAAATTATGAATATTTGAGGGTGTTCATTCCAGATACATACAATTCCATTGGTTGGGAGAATGTGGAGTGAGAGTCTATTACCAACTCATGGTGCCTGATTCCACAGGACATTACAATTGACAGCATCCATTACAGCCTGTAGAGTACAGAGCTCTGTCTCCTACAGCGATTTTTCCTCAAGGCAAAGAATTCTGTAATTTCCAACCTAAATGGACTTGGAAGTTCCATCCTCCCAGCAAAGTTCTTGCCTTTCAGCCTGAGTAGGTTTGCTCTGATAACCCTTGCTGGGTTCCCTGGACCACTGTTTCTTATGAGGTTTTCTACTGTCAGCAAATGAACAAAAGACCTGAGCATCACTGTGATCTTATCCTCATAGTGTTTTCTCTTCTGTAATTGCAGGTGACCTTCCCAGAACGTGAAAACGGTATGTATTCTGGAATCAGTCACTTGGGGAGGAAGAACTTTGAAGATGAGAAAGTGGGACATTCTTGCTGGTTTTAGTGTAGAGGGCAAACTGATTGCAAATTTGTGCTGGGAATGAGAGTAGGGGCCCTGGTGATAGAAAGTGATTTACAAGTAATGTGACCAATTACTATAGTCCCAGGAAGAATCTGCATTACGGTTAGGTGGTGTAGGTTTGTTTGCATGAGGCTGGGTGTGTCTGTATGTGAAATGAGTGGTATGATTCTGTGTGTGTATGTGAACTTTTTGTGTTGTGTTTGCCTTGATTTATGTTCCCCTAAACATCACTGTTACTGGTGCCAACTTTCTAGAAAATATTCCCATCACCACTGCATCATGAATGGGTATGGATATAAAAGTAAATAAACTGTACACTTTCAGTGTGTGCATTGATTTTATACCAAGTGAGCCTCATTTAACCTGGAAAACAAATCCTATCACCACCCAGGCAAATGTTTACTGGATTCTTTTTTTTTTTTTTGGCTGTGTTGGCTCTTCGTTGCAGTGCACGGGCTTCTCATTTCGGTGGCTTCTGTTGTTCCAGAGCACGGGCTCTAGGTGCATGGGCTTCAATAGTTGTGGCACGTGGGCTCAGTAGTTGTGATTTGCGGGCTCTAGACCCCAGGCTTTGTAGTTGTGGTGCACGGACTTAGTTGCTCCATGGCTGGATTCTTAATGAACACAACTGGGTTTCAGCATCCCTACTACTGGGTCAATTACAACTTCATTTAATAAGAAATCTCATCTCTTAGTAGGTCTCATAGCATTCTGAATGGTTATGATACATCTCTCTGCCACTTCCCTCATTCTGTTTCCTATTAGAGCCTCAGGATGAGTCCTCCCCCCTTACCTGAAGCACCTAGTGCTAGGCAGGTCTCCTTCCTTTTGCAGGGAGCCCATGCTTGTACCCACATGCCACACCCAGTTCTGGAGGAGTCCAAGAAAGAAGGAGCCTCCAGGAGTAGATGGAGGAAATTCACTCCACCTTTTTCCTTTGAGGCTAATATTCACTATCGGATTCTGTGCTAAGGAAACGAAATGTCCTTCTCCTGTGGAAAGTCTGTCTTCCATCACTTGTGCCGACTCTGTTTCTGTGTGCTGGGCAAGAAACACTGCATACAGTGAAGACAGACCCAAGAGATCTACCCCAGGTATTGATCTCAGGGTAGGCACTGGCTCTGTCTGTCCTGTCCGTGATCCATCATTCATCATGGTTGTGACTCTTGGACAGACACTTATCTCTCTAAATTTCCACACCCTCCACCATAACATATGGGTTACAGCCCCCACTATGCCCTCCCCTTCACCCCCAACAGGGCTGGGTGTCAGACATGATAATGGATATTCTCCATGAGCTGTAAAGCCTTGTTCCCATGAAAAAGCTGAAGAGTAAGCTTGAATCCCCCTTTACTTGGAGCCGTCAAATCCCTTCTCTCCTTTCAACAGCTACGAAATATCCAGCTTCTTCTTGCCATCATTCAGGATTGAACACTTATAGAGCATTTGTGAAGCACCGGTCCTTTATTTTTCAAACATTTTACCTGTATTCAGTCATTTTTGGTCACATGACATAATGCTAAAAGTAGGCCATATTAACATTTCTACATCTCAGAACAGGGAACTGAGGCAAAGAGGGATCTACATATCTTTCCCAAGTGCATGCTTCTTCTAAACGGGATTTGAATCCAGTCCATCAGTCATGGTCCGAATGGTTTGCTGACTTTCTAGACATTCTCAGTTGAATAAAGATATTTGCCCACAAAACCTGTCTGTTGGGTGTTTTCACTGCATACCAAACTGCAAGATCTTCCTACGTCCAACTTTGTTTCAGGACGCTCTGCTGGGCAGCTGGTGAGGAAAGGGACCAAAGGATTGAACTGTGAATAAATTATTGCTAATTTCCCCATGGTCTTCTGCCAGCAACATGTCAATAATTGTCTCTATTGTAATGCATTTCCCAGGATGCTGCTCCCAGAGTGCCAGAAGAAGAAACACTCATCAGAGGTCAAGAATATCAATCCCAGGCTGGCTGAAAAAGTTCCGCATCTGGCCACATTTTAGGGGGCACCCTATAAATGACCCAGCTGAAGGTACTGTGGAAAATTTTTCATTAGGTTCACTCAAGAATAATTATTCTAGTTGATTCAGTGCCTCATATTGAAGAAAAAGCTATGAAATATTAAGCAGTATTCTTCTTTTATTCCATGTGTTCAAATTGAAACTTACTAAGCCAGCTGGTACTGTTTTAACCATGGAAGTAAACATACATTTAAAATTCAACATTTGGTTCATGTTTAAGAGTGAAGATGGTCTCTAGTTACGGTTTAGACTTTAGCTGATTTTTGAACGTTAGCAACAACACATCCCTCCCTGAAACCATGTTTTGAGATTTCTTTAAATTATTAGACATTATTTAGAACAGGATTATATTGACATAAAAGTTGTACATGCAGTACAGAAAATTCCTGTATCCTATCACTCCAGTTTCAGCTATTAATAATATATAGCATAGGTGAAGTACATTTGTTACAATTAGTGAAACAATGTAAGTATATTTTTACTAATGAAAAGTCCGTAGTTCACCTAAGAGTCACCCCTTGTGTTGTTATATTCAATGATATTTGAAATATGTACAATATTATTTGTCACCATTATGGTGCCATACAGAAATGTGTACACTAATGTTCATAGTAGCATTATTCTTAGTAGCCAAAAGATACAAACAATCCAAAGTCCATGAGGTGATGAATGGATAAATAAAATGTGATATATACACAGAATGGAATAATTTTCAACCATAAACAGGAATTAAAGATTGTCTTATGCTACAAAATGAATGATCCAAATAATATAAAAAATATTATATTGTTAGTGAAATTAGGCAGGCACAGAAAGACAAATATTATATGATTCCACTAGTATGAGGAACCTAGTGTAGGCAAACTCACAGACACCGGAAGTAGAAATTACCAAGGTCAGGAGGCAGGAGTAAGGTGGATTATGATTTAATGGGTACAGAGGTTACGTTGAAATGATGAAAAAGATTAAGATGTAGATTGTGTTGATGGCTACACAGCATTGTGAAAGTAAGAAATGCTAGTGAACTGTCTACTTAAAAATTATGAAAAGCATAAATATGTATATTTCATCACAATAAAATAAGTCAAAATTCCAACAGAATGGACGATGAATGAAGGAGCGACAGATTTGATTAGAAGGAAGCTGAAAGAGTCTTGTAACATTTCAAGAAGAAGGGGGATTTGGAGGGACTTTGAAATGGGCAGAGGGGCCGTGGGGCTCTATACTGAAACATAGTGCAATGTTAGTGTTTAAGCTTTTTCAGACTGACACTTTCAAATTGATTAGGTTCCCTACAGCTAGAAAGCTAAAGGTTCTCTTCCTCATTTCTGAAATGTTCCTCCCCTTTGCCTTCCTCCACCCACCAGGGAGGTTTGTCCAACAGCACCTCAGTCCACACTCAGTAACCACCTGCACCCATACACTCCCACCCTGTGTCCACATTAACGAGGCTCTCTGAGTAATTCCTGAGCAGCATCACCAGTGTCCTGACACTTACCCTGTGTCCTCCTAGAGCCCCCTGAGGACCTGTTGGAAGAACAGCCCTATGTGAGGGCAGTTGAAGAGGCTCCTTCTACCTCCAGGGTAAGCTCCCCTTATTTATCAGAGATTAAAAGTTTGCTTCATTTCTTTCTTTTCCAATTGATTTCAGATATGAAGATCTACAGTGTTCAAGACAGCTGATGTATACAGTTTTGCTTGGTTGGATGAATGCTGATTGAAGGTCTTTCCCAACAGATAACTCATTCAAAAGTCCATTTAAAAAATGGCAACATCAGTTAGAAACTGTAGAGTCAGACACAGTTTCCTCAGCAGAAAATTTCCCTCCTTGAAATCTACTTTTGTATTTGCCCCTCAAATTGGACCTGAGAGATCTTCTAGGCAAAGCTCCAGCCTTTCCCACAGCTGTCTTCTCTGGTTTCTTTTGGGGCTATTGACTCAACAACAGTTCCCAATTTGGTTTTCTGAGGACAAAAAAAGAGATGAAATACCTGTGTCCACAGAGCACAGGATGCTGAGATCCTTACACTGTTTTCTCTTCTCTAATCACAGGTGGATAGGACAGCAAACAAAAACGGTACGTATTCAGAGATCACCCCTCTGCTGAGGAACAATCTAGATGATGAAGAAGGTGGGACTCTCTTGCTGGCTTTGCTTGGAGAGACACCCTGATTCAGGGTCCCTACAGGGATGAGGGCTGGGGGTGTAGAGCTAGAGACTGATTTCCCAGTAAAAAGCCATGCCCAAGTTCTATGGTCCTGGAAGTAACTGCATCATTTAGATGATGTGGGTTTGTGTGTATCAGGGTTGGGGTGGGGTCCATGTGTGAGCCTATGTGGTGTGTTTGTGAACCTGCATGCATAAGCGTGTGTGTGTTTCCTGAGGAGATATTTCCCTCTTACACAGCACAATTCACCTGTCAACAAAGCTCATCACCACTGCACACTGTCTGTACACTACCTTGTTCTTCCCTCAACACAGCTGTTGCCCAGATTTGGTTAATATTCCTTTTCCTCAGAAGGAGATGGTGCAGAGATAAATGTTCTAAGCTCTTGACCTCCTAAGTGGAAAAGCCAAACTGAGAACCCAGGGGTGGGTCCCAATGTGGGTGCTCTGTATCCCTGACCTGCACTTACCACTCAGCCAAGGGATCCTCAGTCATGGAGCAAGGGAGTCCCTGCATCCATATCTTTGGCTGGAAGTCCTAGCATCTCCAAAGGTCCAGACCTTGCTGATCAGGTGGCCTTAGTGGTCACAGAATCCAGGGCAGCTATGGGTGGACTTATCAGTTGACTTTGGCACAGTCATTAAGGTGAAATTCACCTCAGGACCTGCATTCTCCTGGTCAGCTCACAGATTCTGAGAGGTGTGAGACCCCATGTATACAGTACAGGTCATATCTGTCAGTGCTGGTGTCATTGCTTAAACAAGGCCAAAAGCAGATAAGAATCAGGGAGCTATTTTATTGTATTGGATAACATTAACATAAGCCTTAGAATTGGTCAATTCCTGTAGCCCACACCCAAGGACTCAATGTGGAACCTGACTGTTAGCCTGTACACTTCTCCTGCACAGCTGGGTTAGAGACAGGCTGTGCTCAGTCCGGGCTCCCTCTTCATAACGAATTGTCCCACTTATGGAACAGCTCCCAAGAGTATGGACAGCCCCTGACACAGTGGGCATACATACATTGTATAGAAAACAGACTGGGAGTAAAATATGATACGATTGATAGTGGCTGTATCTAAATGGTAGGATTTCCGTTTTGTCAAATCTTGTGTATTTGATTTTCTTTAAGACAAGTGATTAGTGAATAAATATAGCATATTTTGTCTAGTATTGAATTCAGTCCTTTAATAGAGGTTGCTGTTAATCAAGTACAAAATATTGTACAATAGAAGACATGACAAATGCAGTAGCTGGAATTGTGGATGCTGGGGAAAGAGTGATCTGGGAAAAATCAAGAGACAGTGGCAATTTAGCAGAAGCTCAAAAGGGGCAGGATGGGTCATGGGTCTGTGTCATTGAAACAGAGCATGCATTTTAGTGTTTACCATTTTTTAGATCGACCCTTCCCTTCTGATTAGGCTCCTCTTAGCTAGAAAGCCAAAGCTCTGTTTTCATTTCCTTCCTCTTGTCCTTTGCCTTCCTTCCTCCCCCAAAGAGGATGGCCCAACACCAGCTCAGCGCACACTTACTAACCTCCCACATCCATACACACCACCCCATGTCCTCATCGAGAAGAAAGCCCCTGAGTAATTCCTGAGCAGCATCACCAGTGTCCTGACAGTTACTCTGTGTCCCTCCAGCTCTCCCTGAGGATGTGGCGGATGACATGCACCATGATAGGACAGAAGAAAAGCCTTCGTGTATCCCCAAGGTAAGCTAGATTTCTTCTGGTCTGAGATAGAAATATTGCTTTATTTCTCTTTCAATAGAATTAAGTTATGAATATTTGAGGGTATTCCTTCCAGATACATACAATTCCCTTAGTTGCGAGATTGTGGAGTGAGAGACTATTACCAACCCATGGTGCCTGACTCCACAGGACATTACAATTGACAGCATCCATTACAGCCTGTAGTGTACGGAGCTCTCTCTCCTGCAGCGATTTTTCCTCTAGGAAAAGAATTCTGTAATTTCCAACCTAAATGGACTTGGAAGTTCCATCCTCCCAGCAAAGTTCTTGCTTTTCACCCTGAGTAGGTTTGCTCTGATAACCCTTGCTGGGTTCCCTGGACCACTGTTTCTTATCAGGTTTTCTACTGTCAGCAAATGATCAAAAGACCTGAGCATCACTGTGATCTTATCCTCATAGTGTTTTCTCTTCTGTAATTGCAGGTGACCTTCACAGAACATGAAACCGATATGTATTCTGGAATCAGTCACTTGGGGAGGAAGAACTTTGAAGATGAGAAAATGGGACATTCTTGCTGGTTTTAGTGTAGAGGACAAACTGATTCCAAATTTGTGCTGGGAATGAGAGTAGGTGTCCTGGTGATAGAAAGTGATTTACAAGTAATGTGACCAATTACTGTAGTCCCAAGAAGAAGCTTTATTACGGTTAGATGGTGTAGGTTTGTGTGCATGAGACTGGGTGTGTCTGTATGTGAAATGAGTGGGATGACTCTGTGTGTGTATGTGAACTGTTTGTGTTGTGTTTCCCTTGATTTATGTTCCCCTAAACATCACTGTTACTGGTGCCAACTCTCTAGAAAATATTCCCATCACCACTGCATCATGAATGGGTATGGATATAAAAGTAAATAAACTGTACACTTTCAGTGTGTGCATTGATTTTATACCAAGTGAGCCTCATTTAACCTGGAAAACAAATCCTATCACCACCCAGGCAAATGTTTACTGGATTCTTTTTTTTTTTTTTTTGGCTGTGTTGGGTCTTCGTTGCAGTGTGCGGGCTTCTCATTTCGGTGGCTTCTGTTGTTCCAGAACACGGGCTCTAGGTGCATGGGCTTCAATAGTTGTGGCACGTGGGCTCAGTAGTTGTGACTTGCGGGCTCTAGAGCACAGGCTTAGTTGTTTTGGTGCACAGGCTTAGTTGCTCCATGGCTAAATTCTTTTTTTGTTTTTTTTATTTGAGAGAGTATATTAATAATTTTTATCGATTACTTCTTTTTTTTCCTTTTCGGCTCAAAGATAATTTTTTTATTAGTTTCTGCTTTATAACAAAGTGAATCAGTTATACATTTACATCTGTTCCCACATCCCTTTCCTCATGCATCTCCCTCCCTCCCAACCTCCCCATCCCTCCCCTCCAGGCGGTCACAAAGCACCGAGCTGATGTCCCTGTGCTCTGTGGCTGGTTCCCACTATCTATCTACCTTACGTTTGGTACTGTATATATGTCCATGCCTCTCTTTCGCTTTGTCACAGCTTACCTTTCCTCCTCCCCATATCCTCAAGTCCATTCTCAAGTAGGCCTGTGTCTTTATTCCCGTTTTACCCCTAGGTTCTTCATGACATTTTTTTTTAATTCCATATATATGTGTTAGCATACAGTATTTGTCTTTCTCTTTCTGACTTACTTCACTCTGTATGACAGACTCTAGGTCTACCCACCTCATTACAAATAGCTCAGTTTCATTTCTTTTTATGGCTGAGTAATATTCCATTGTATATATGTGCCACATCTTCTTTATCCATTCATCTGATGATGGACATTTAGGTTGTTTCCAGCTCCGGGCTATTGTGAATAGAGCCTCAATGAACATTTTGGTACATGTCTCTTTTTGAATTATGGTTTTCTCAGGGTATATGCCTAGTAGTGGGATTGCTGGGTCATATGGTAGTTCTATTTTTAGTTTTTTAAGGAACCTCCATACTGTTCTCCATAGTGGCTGTACCAATTCACATTCCCACCAGCAGTGCAAGTGTGTTCCCTTTTCTCCACACCCTCTCCAGCATTTATTGTTTCTAGATTTCTTGATGATGGCCATTCTGACTGGTGTGAGATGATATCTCATTGTAGTTTTGATTTGCATTTCTCTAATGATTAATGATGTTGAGCATTCTTTCATGTGTTTGTTGGCAGTCTGTATATCTTCTTTGGAGAAATGCCTATTTAAGTCTTCTGCCCATTTTTGGATTGGGTTGTTTGTTTTTTTGCTATTGAGCTGCATGGGCTGCTTATAAATTTTGGAGATTACTCCTTTGTCAGTTGCTTCATTTGCAAATATTTTCTCCCATTCTGAGGGTTGTCTTTTGGTCTTGTTTAGGGTTTCCTTTGCTGTGCAAAAGCTTTGAAGTTTCATTATGTCC
>NW_028293814.1:0-22814 GCF_964341445.2 Mesoplodon mirus | reverse complement strand
AAATGCACCAACCCACAGATTCCAGAAATCCAGCTAATCCCAAGCAGTATAATTTTTTTAAAAAAATCCATACTTGGACACATTATAGTCAAACCAGAAACAGAAGGAAAGCATAACAAACAAAGCCAAGCCAAAATGAAGAAATAAGCTTGCAAGGATGCAGACAGAAAAGGCCTATCTTCAGAGGGGCAAATCTGGGATCTCCTTTCTCAGCCAGGAAGGCCAGAAAAAATGCAATAATATCCCCAATATGCTGAGAGAAAAGGACTGACATCTGGAATTCTATGCCTACTGAAAATGTACTTCAGAAATGGAGATTAAATCAAGACATTTTCAGACACAGAAAACAGCAGACTCTCTAATGGCAATACTAAAGGATATTCTTCAGGCATCAAGAAAATGTCCCCAGATAAAACATCTGAGATGCAAGAAGGAAGGAAGAACACAGAAAGTGGTAAATATGTAAGCAAACAGAAATAAGTATTGGCTGTATAAAACAATAGATAATGTCATGCCAATCTCAATCAAGAACAGAGCATAAATCCTACAGAAAATCTTAGAAAACCAAACCAGCAGTGCCCCCAAAATAAAATACATCATGACCAAGTTGGGTTTATTTCAGGAATGCAAGTTTGGTTTCACATTTGAAAATTAGTATACAAACTGACAGACTAAAAGAGAAAAAGTGTATGATCATCTCAAGAGATACCAAAAAAGTATTTGCTAAAATTGAATATTCCCCGCATGATCTAAGTTCTACAAAAGATAAACATTTCTTAGGCAAACTGGCAGTAGAAGGTAACTTCTTTAACCTGATAAAAGTTATCTACAAAAACTTACAGTAAATATCATATTTAGTAGTAATACATTAAGATGTTAAGAGCATTTTCTTCAAGATCAGAAAAATAGAAGAATGTCTGCTATCGTCCCTTTTATTCAAACTTGTACTGTATTTCTTGGGCCAACACAATAAGACAAGGAAAAGAAATAGAAAAGAAGAGAAATTATCAAAACGATCATTGTTTTCATGTGATATATATGATTATGAACATAGAAACTCCCCCCCCAAATGTACAGATTAATTTAATAATTAATTAAGAGGAATAAGAAGCAAGCTGCAAAGGAATGCATACTGTATTGTTCCATTTACATAAAGTTCAAAATCAAGCGCAATTAAACAATTTATGGTTGAGGAATACACACATAGGTGGTAATGCAATAAAGAAAAATAAGGGTATGATTATCACAAAAGTGAGGATACTGGTTTTCTCCATGAGGACGTAGAGAGTGTAAAATAAGGGCTTAGACGTCCCAACAATGTTCTCTTTTTGACTTGGTTGAGCATTTTCTGGTTTTTAATGATTAATAATCTACATATGACATATTTCACAATTTTTTAATAGTCAAAGAGTGAATGGGAATAAGGAAAAAATTCAGTCAATGTCAAATGTCTGCATAAGGGAATGGTAGCTATACAATCTACATTTGTTTTTTGTTTTTGTTTTGTTTTTCTGGTTGCATTTCTGAGTTTTCCAGCATGTGATCATGAAAACAAATCTTGCTTTCTGGCATGAGGTTGATAATATCTTCAGGGATAATCCACTCTTATTTGGCCAGAGCTTCAACAATTACCATTATGCTGATGACTTCCAAATCTCTATTTTCATTGCTTCTTGTAACTCATGTGTCAGTTCCTTCTGGACACTGCCTTCTAGCATTGCTACTTGAATGACATACTGTCACCTAAAACAGGTCTGATTTGAGAATGTATGTGGAGTTTGTGAATACTCTTCTTAATATACTGTCTCTCTAGGTGAATTCATTCATTGCCTTGGTTTTAATACCACCTATATGCTGCATCTCTCAAGCATCTTATTTCAACCCTAAGTCTCTCTTCTGAGTTCTAGGTTCATATATCCAGTTGACTACTTGATATCTCAATCTGGCTATTTCACTGACATCTCAAGCCAGCACATTGAATATGCAATTTTGCATAACTAGAGACATGAAAATCATAAACATGCTTGGAAAATGACAAATAGTTTTCCTTTGCTTGTCTTAGTTTGGGGGACTGAACAGAGTTGTAGAAAATGTAACTAGAGAAATAGTTCGGGGATGTACACTGAAGAACCTTTAATGTTTTGTTTAAGAGTTTGGACTTTGTGGATGATGAGGAGTCACAGATGAATTTTTATTTTCTGTTCATTCATACAATAAATATTAAGTGATGACCTACTGTATGCTAGGCACTGTGCTCGGCACTGGGGGATACATCTGTGTACAAGCCAGAGTCGGCCAAGAAGGATTCCTGGGAGTGTTAGGAAGTAGAATGCATTGGAATTGGTGTCAGGTTAGAACAAATGGGATGGAGAAGCATGGCTAGAGAAAGGGACTGAGGATGGCAGCAAGTTTTCTTCTGGTTCAGGAGATTGAGGGGATGGCAATGCCTTTACCTGAGGAAGGTGATATAGAAGGAGAGGAAAGGTGGATGGCTGGGAGGCACCTGCCTTCAGCTTGGACCATGAACCTGAGATGCCTACGGGACTTCCAGTGAGGAGGCTGAGTAGCTAATTAGACACATGGGATTGTGTTGTAGGAAAGAAACTGAAGATGGAGGCATTGCTTTGGGACTCCATCTATAGGAAGTAATAGTTGAGCACGGTGGGTGGAGGTGGGTGGCGTGAGATTGCCAAGGAGGAGCAAGAAAGTGATAACTCACATTACATGCAAGAAAAAAATAAAGGCATTGGCAAAGCAATTAGTCCCACTGTTGCCATAACTAGCTGTGTAGCCTTGATCTATCTTTCCCAAATTTCTGTAAGTCTGCCTCCTACTGTCCCATTACTTATTCTGGGATGGAGGAAGCCAACACCACATGTAAGCGGAAGAGTCATGGGATGGTGGGGTTGTTTTAAAGCCTTCTGAAAAGTTTTCCTGCCACCTTGCCCAGGATTGGTTGAGTCACAAGCATGGCCCTGAGTTAAAGCAGGGGGTGTGGCTGTCTCTGGCAGATTGCAAACACTGTACTGGATAAAAGTTACATGTTTGTTGTTACAAACACTGTTAATACCATTATTACTAATAAAAATAGTAGCTCATGGTTTTGTTTGGGGGGGTGAGTTGTATCTTCCTCCAGAAGATATGTTGGAGTGATAACACCAGTACCTCAGCCTGTGACCTTGTTTGAAGATTGGGTCTTTAAAGAAATAATCAAGTTAACATGAAGTCACTAGGATAGGTCCTAATCCAATATGACTGACATCATTTGAAAAAAGAAAAGAAATTTGAACACAGAGACAGACAAGCACACAGGGAGAATGCCATGTGAAATTGAAGGGGTGATGTATCTGCAAGCCAAGGAATGCCAAGTGTTGCCAGCAAACCACCAGCAGCTAGAGGACAGGCATTGGACAGACGCTCCCTCACAGCCCTCAGAAGGAACCAGCCCTGCTGACTCCTTCTAGACTCCACAGCTGTGAGACAATAAATTTCTCTTGTTTAAGCCACCCAGCTTGTGGGACTCTGCTATAGAAGCCCCAGAAAACTAATACATGGTGTGTACTGCTGGACATTTTACCAAATGCATTTTTTGCTCATTCACTTTTAATGCTCACAGCCTCTTGTGGAAGCCATTATTTGTGATCTCCTTTCCGGGGTAGGAAACTAAAACTATCAGAGATCCAGGTTCCTGTGTGATAAGACATAAGACATAAAAACTTTAATGGGGAGAAGGTCAGGAAATTTCACCCGTGGGGCACAGCACTGTGTAAATGGTATGTAGTGCAGGATGTTGGTGAAGCAGGTGGGATCCAGAATCAGTCTGGTAGGTTCGAATCCCAGCTCTGGTGGCTCAGGCTGTGTGGTCCTGAGCAAGTTCCTTAACCAACTCTGCACCTTGGTACGATAGAGAAAATAATAATACCTAAGGTAATACCTAAGCCTCCCATGAAGATGAAATGAGCTAATTCCTGTGAAATGTTTTGCATGGTGCCTGCTGCTTTAATATGTGCTCAACAAATTGTAGCTCTTTTAAAATAATTATTCATGGGAAATTACAGGGAGTGGAGAAGCCCTTCAGTCATTATGAGGGTCACACAATCATAGATGCCTCTCATAAATGTACTGTGTGAAAGGTCTGTACTAAATGCATTGTGTATATTTAATGGTCTCTAGGATACACGGCAACTGCTGCTTATTCCACAGGCAAACATGGCTGCGTGGTGATTCTGCCCCAGAGCCCATTCAGTCATCACTGGGGGACATCCTCTCCCTGGGTCAAGTCCATCTTAACCCCCCAGCAAGCTCTTTGCGGTAGGAATAAAAATTCAGGCCATCTTATTAGAAATAAACCAGGACAGGAAGGGCAAGAATTGGGAGTTATATGCAAGCTGGGAATCAAGCAGTTAAAAGGTCAGAAAGTAAAGCACAGGTTTTGATATAGATAGATCCTACATGCTTTGAACTTTAAAATCCTTGCATAAGGTTTCACTATAAGCAAGTGTACTCTAAAGGGATTCACCACACAAATAACGTGTATGGGAACTCAATCAGCACCCGGAATTTTAAAAATGCAATTAAACTTGGTGCAGACCCACAGAGCCTTGCCAAACTCTGCTTTAAATAACAATTTAGAGAATCACAAACTTCAATTACTTTTGGCAATGTCTTAGTTTTTCATGAGGCACTATAGGTTATTAAATGTCGCAGCTATTTAGCTTGCTAATGAATAGTTTATCCTACATTCAATTAGGCTGGTTTTCCCTCCTTTTTCTCTCTCTTTCTCTCTCTCTCTCTCTCTCTCTCTCTCTCTCTCTCTCTCTTTTGTTTCAGCCCACTCAAAGAATTGATGATAATTAAGGGAAAGCTGTCAGGGGGCCAGGTTTTTCATCCAAGATATCTTTATGGTTCTAGGGTAGAAATCTGGTTTCATCTTGTAAACTTAATATCTATCTTCCAAATCAACAGTGGCTACCATAATGATGATAATAGTATGAA
This sequence comes from Mesoplodon mirus, assembly GCF_964341445.2. Lineage (NCBI taxonomy): Eukaryota > Metazoa > Chordata > Mammalia > Artiodactyla > Ziphiidae > Mesoplodon > Mesoplodon mirus. The sequence goes on along the minus strand of NW_028293814.1, from coordinate 17,819 downwards.
AATATGGCAGTTGTATGCTCTACGTAACGTCATTCAAACCACTGTGAATGTTTCACATCTTTCTCTTAATACCTTTGTATAGTAGGCAAGGAGCAGATGTATTATTCTTTTTAAAGTCAGTGAGGCAAAGGAGGTTAAATGAATGTTCTCAGAGTAGAAACTTCATCATGAATAAAGCAGAACAAAGCATGAACAGGTAATGTAATGTTCATGCCATCAGGCTATCCCGTTCCCTGGTCTGTCGGTCTATCTGTCTGTCTTTGTCTCTCTCGTGATTGAAGAATTGAGAGATCAGGGGATGCTCGTAGCACAGGTTTTCCCATATTTCTAATCTCCATATTACTGATGTCTGATCAGCTGGGTAGCAGTCCCTTCCAGATCTGCAATGGTGCTTGTTTATTTCATAGCCCCACCTCAGGGGAGATTATGGCCCCAACGATTATTGACCTTCACAGAGGATGTCAGAATTAGACAAAGACCCATGTGCAATTCAACATAAGTGTACTCGTGATATGTATTGCAGGAAAGGCAAAATTAAGCTCATTGATAACAAAACACCTAAAGTTAAGGAAAAGAGGCCAATTTAAAAGCTCTTAAGTATTTAGCAGCTCATTCTGCAGCTCTAAAGGGAGACCAAACTTTGGAGTTCTGATGCACAACCAGGCCAATTTAATTTTTTAATCTAGTTAGTCTGTGCTGCGTCCTAGGCATTAAGGTTAAGTGTGGGGAAGAGAGAAAGATGAGTAAGATATAGTCCACTCCTTTGCCGAGGTGTGTCATGGATCTCCCCCCAACCCTACCCCAACTCGGGCCAGGTACCTCATATGTGTGAGAGCTCAGTCACATTAAGGGCAAACTTGTCCTCACCGTTATTGAAAAAAAAGATCCAGAGAAAGAAGAGGCCCAGCTGTTGAGCCGAGGGCCCTGATCCGTCTACACAGAGGGGCTTTGAGGAATGACTTTGGCTTACATGTCTTAACCATACCTTCTTCCTCCAACTCCCATTCCACACATCTCCTGACTAAATTGGGTCCAGTATTGGCTCCCTTAGAGCAGAAGGGACCACATGACAGCCCGAAACTTGTCTCCACGTTGGGGGCCTTCTGGATTCTGACGCTGTGTTTATGCCTCTCTCCTTACTCTCACTATGTGTCCCAGTCACGCCCCTGTCTCTGGGATGGGAACCACCTGTCCAGACCCTGAGGCGTTCTTCCTTCTGGCCTCTGACTAGACACTTGGCCCGGATGCCACTTATCATCGTAATCAGAGTCCAGTCAGTAAACCTCAAGCCATCTCTGGGTCCTGGCATATGTCCGCCCCTCTGACACCTCCTCATCCTGGCCTGAAGCTCACAGCAGCTCCCTCCCGTGTCTGGTCTGATTAAAACATAGCTAATATTTATTAAGCACTGACTCATTGCATGTTTATTTAATCCTCACAACAGCCCTATAAAGTAGATATTATTATCATCATTGTCATTGTCCCCTTTTTATGAAGGAAACTTAAGCACAGAGAGATTAAATCATTTCTCCAAGGCTCTCAGCCCCAGAACCTCCAGCAGCCTATACTGAAGTTTCTTTAAGAAAAATAGCCCCAAGGTGATTGGCTAGAACCCTCATGGCCATAAATCCAGGATGCTAACTGGTCCCCATCCTGCCAACACTTCTTAAAACCTTAACTTCCTAATATGATGGGACAAAAAAATGTGGTCTTGGGCCATTCCCTGCCTCTCCAATTTTAGGCGATCCCATTCTCCACCCTCCCCCTTCCTAAGGGGGTCCCATTGCCACCACTCTTCCTAATTCTCTGCCGCCGCAGGCCTTCAGCTGTTCATATTATCACTAATGGATCGGCCCCCCTCATAAGGTTTCCAAATAGAGGCCTGGCCCGCCAGATCGTAAAGGTTAGGCCCACGTATTCCAGCGGGCTGTATCAGATGAGGAATTCTATTAGAAAGCTTTGCATCTGGAGTTTTCTAATGGTGCCTCCAGGCAAAAAAAAATTAAAATTAAACCAATAACCAACAAGCCTTCCCTCCACCCCCCCACTCCCACCCTCACCATTCCTGCTTTCCCCACAGCAAGATTTCTGATTTGGTTAAATCAAATTCATTAATAAGCAAGGGGGAAAAGCACTCCAGGCAGTTTACCCTTCAAAATGTAACCCGTTAAAACATTTTGTGGTTACGAGCATTCTGAAAATAAAGCATTTTCTCTCGTGCTTTGTGATTTCTCATGATCAAAAATTTTCTGATACATGCAGGAAATGCTATGGAGATGGTCAAACCTGAGACCATGGCGCTGTCAGCCTTCTTTATGGTAATGGTAACATGCTTGAAAGTGTGAAATCGGGAGCGACCATTTACTTGGACCTCCTCTGCTGTCAGCCACCTTATTTTTCCCCCTCAAAGTATTCCCAGGGGTGTGTGTGAGCGATCCTTGGTTCCCTTACATGTACCAAATTCGTCCAGCTTTTCCCTCCCTCCATTTCTCTCTCTCTCTCTCTCTCTCTCTCTCTCTCTCTCTCTCTCTCACACACACACACACACACACACACACACACACACACACACACACACACACACACACACACACACACACACACACACTGCTCCCTGGGATGGGGATGAAGTTAGAGAAAGAACCCAACAAAGAAGTGGTTTTAAGGTCCCTATAAGGTCATAGCTGTCTGGGCCCTGGCTGGAAACAGGGCTTGGGGGGAGAGGACAGAGGGGCCTTCTTTGCAGGGGGTTCCCAACCTGTCTTTGTCTGAAAACCGGGCCCTGGGCCAGCCGCAACCCAGTGGATTGCTGCTCCTGGCCTCCAGCCCAGTGATGGATCTGACTGTCATTTCCCTACCCCCAGTGAGGGGGGAGGCAAGCTAAGAAGAGGGTGAGGAGGAGGAAACAGAGCTGGGTCTGGGAAAAGGTAGGAGGGACGACACTGCGGGAAGGACTCAGCTGGAGGGGGTGCGGGTGGAGGCCTCCCAGGGCCCTCTTGTCAGTCCCTGCTCCCCTGTTGCAATCCATTATGAAAACTCAGGGAAAGGAATGACTCCATCAGAGGGAAAATCTTGTACTCAGGCAGCAAGAGGAAAGGCAGAAAGTCTGTTGCTCCATCACTTCTAACAATGAGACGCTGGTAAGCAGCGATCGTATTAAGTTTAAAAACTTCCTGAAAAAGGAAGTCCACAGTGTATTCTTCTTTGGGAATGAATTCCGTAGCTAAACGCTCCTCACAAGCAAGACATTCTTCTTTACGCGCAACTTAAATCCAGAGACCAGCCCGTCTGTATTTAAAATATGTTGCCATAGGCAGGGAAATAAGGTTCACAACATTTAGAAGCAGACAAAAAGGACAGCTTCTGTGAACTTAAGAAAAAAAGTATAGCTATAAGGACTCATCTGTTTGGATTGCTTTTTTCCCTTCAAAATCTTTACATGTGGCTATTGTCTGTGAATGTATTTCTCTAAATTAAATGGATGGCACATCAGAAACGTAAACATTCTGACAGATCCTCTAGTCCAATACCCCTTACCTTATGTTTTTTTAATTTTTAAAAATCTGTTTATTATTTTTGGCTGTGTTGGGTCTTTGTTGTTGCGCGCGGGCTTTCTCTAGTTGTGGTGAGCGGGGGCTACTCTTCCTTGCGGTGCGCAGGTGGCTTCTCTTGTTGCGGAGCACGGGCTCTAGAGCGCGCGGGCTTCAGTAGATGCAGCGTGAGGGCTCAGTAGTTGTGGCACACAGGCTTAGTTGCTCCGTGGCATGTGGGATCTTCCCGGACCAGGGCTCCAACCCATGTCCCCTGCATTGGCAGGTGGATTCTTAACCACTGCATCACCAGGGAAGCCCTCCCCTTACCTTACTGATGAGGAAATAGAGATCCAGCGAGGTCTAGTGACTAGCCCAAGGTCACACAGGTAGAATGACTGGAGAAAGGACTTGAGACAAAGCAGGCTTTCTCTCTCTCTCTGTCTCGCTCTGGTTCTCCACCAAGTGATGCCATGCCTTCCCTGGCTTTCTCTACTTCAGTCTAACTTGAAAACTAACTTTAAGCAATATAGGCGTATATGTATTCCTTTCCATGACATCACCTTATATATTCTATCTGGTTATTCATCTGTTATTCACCTGTATCTGTCTCACTAAACAAAACTGCATGAAATAATGATACGTGTCTCTCCTATTCTCTGTTGAATCCTTAAGATCCAGAAAAATGACTGGACTATAGTTGGTCCCCAACAAGTCTTTGTGAATGATATATTAGTGGGAGAGTGTAATAACATCAGTGTTGACATAGTAAAGTCAGAAAAAATAATCACCTGGTAAATTGCAAAGAAATTGGAAATGCCATCCGAAACCATGTTTTGATTCCATAATTTTACCCCTTTGAAGTGGGTTGTACGTACTGGTGCTTGTAGAAGAAATCTTAATGTACATCCCTAAGAAGACAGTGACGGTCAGGAGAAAAGCCCGGTAGTTGTTTAAAAGCCCATTCCTGGGCTTCCCTGGTGGCGCAGTGGTTGAGAGTCCACCTGGCGATGCAGGGGACACGGGTTCGTGCCCCGGTCCGGGAAGATCCCACATGGCGCGGAGCGGCTGCGCCCGTGAGCCATGGCCGCTGAGCCTGCGTGTCCAGAGCCTGTGCTCTGCAACGGGAGAGACCACAACAGTGAGAGGCCCGGGTACCAAAAAAAAAAAAAAAAAAGCCCATTCCTCTTAAATAGGCAGGAATATTTCAGAGTCCACCGCAAGATGACTGACATCATCAACTAAATGGGAAGCCCATACAGATGCCAAAGAAAAGCTCTACCTGGTGAACCCAGAAGCTGGGAATCTCTCCCGTGTTCGGAGGTCCTGCTCCACAGTCATGTCTGCCTTTAGGCATACAGCCTCCCAGACTTCTCCAAGCTGGCGTTTCCACTAGTGCCATGGCTGGAAGTCATGAACACTGTTCACCTAAGATTTCTAACTCTGCCTTCCAGGCACATGGCCCAGTGCTCTTCTTGGTGTTTTAGTAGCAGGGCAGAGTCACGTGACCCATTCTAGCCAATGAGTTTTGAGAAGAGCTTTTAGTTGCTGGTTCCAGACACTCCAGAGCTCTCTTTCCATTTGTAAAGCAATGAAAAAAATGTTCATGGAAGTAGCTGTTCCCTTAGCCTGGGTCCCTGAGTGAGGAGACGCAGAGCAGGGCCCTGCAGTGAACATGGAACACAAGCAAGGGAAAAACTTTCCTTATTCGAAGCCACTGGGATTTGGGGGTTGTCACGTAGCATAACCTAACCTGACAGATGCAATGTGTGAGGTAATCTCAGGGGTTGTAATGACTGTGACATTTCATAATATTGCATCCTGTGAAGAGAAAGTTATTCCCTTTTCAAATCTCTTCCAGTTATTCAGATGAGTCGAAGAGAAGCCTTGATCAGAGGCTAATATGTTTTTTAACATCTCTCCTACGTTGCCCACCTTCCTTTTTAACTGAGAGCAAAACTTTGGCTCAGAATATCTGGCTAGAATTTAATTCTATTGTTTTGTTTTCATAGTTTATTTCATAGTGATCTCTATTTAGGGAACATGATGTGGTGTTTTTCAATTTATGGAATGGTACAAAATAATATAACTGTCATTTCTACAGTGCTTACTATGTGACAGGTCTACTTAAAGTTTTTGGCATGTCATCACCTATTCAGTCCTCAGAAGAATTCTGTGAAGTAGTTACCATTATTATCTCCACTTTACAGATGAGAAAACTGAGGCACAAAGTTTCAAGAAGCAGCCCAAGTTCCCCCACTTAGTGACAGAGCCAAAATTAGACTCTAGAAGTCTGTTTCCACAATTTGTACTCTGTGAGTTGATTTTTTTTTTTAAAGAGAGAGATTTCCCTTATTGTTCAATTAGTATGAGCCCATAGCAAAAATTATGACGGTGGTACACAAATGATGGTGCTTCGGGAACCTCCCCTTTGCCAGCCAGGAGATTCGCTTTGCCTTCTTGCCACGGACTGACCTCTTAGCAAATTCCCCCACCTGCATTCCTGTTCAGGCCATAGGGCACTGCCTTGCTTCCTGCCCAGAATATATAAGGCTCGCTCAGGAACTCAGGGCAATAGTTTTCTTTGTGACCATGGAAGAAAAATGGATTTGTGAGAGTTTGAAGGAAGATAGAGAAGGGGCCATAGATGATCAGAGGGGAGGGAGTGAGGGGGGGAGTGACCATTTGTGTCTGAAGCTTTTATCTGCAGAAATATCCTCCTTCCAGAAGCACTGGAGCTCTTGGCAGCCACCCAACAGATGGATTCGGTTCTTGCCATCCCATACACAGTGCCAGCTAGCCCCAGCTGCTCCCAGGGCCTCTCCATTCAGAAGGCTTAAAGGAGACACCCGATTACAATCCAGTGATTAGAAAGAGGTTTTTCTGTGTGTTTCCTTTTAAGGTTTTCAAACCTTGGGGGATAGCTTGTCCAGACAACTTTAATTTTTTTATAACAAGGAAATTTCTTTAAAATGTCTCCTTGAAACTTATTTAGCATGGAGCACTCCAGTTTCTTTGTGTGGTGGGTTGCTAACGTTATCAGAAAGCTTTTTTTTTTTTTTTTTGACATTACTGTGGCTTAAGACAAATATTCCAGAAAGAAAAACAACCTTTAGGGACCAATGGATTTGAAAGGAGGCCTTTCCTCAGTCAGGGTGTGCTCACCCCGGCTTCCTCTAATAGGGCAGAACAAGCCTCCTTGATTCTCTCCAGTCCTCAGTCCATTTTGTTCTTGCCGTATTTTTTATGTATCTGCTGCCTAAGCACATGGAAATAAGGCTAGCAGTGGAGAAACCACAAAAGAGGCTCAGGTTCATGTGTCATTTAATGCAGCGTAATTGGTGGTGGCAGTTCGGGGTGGGAAATCTATATTCATTATTGGTTAAAAGTAGGAAGCTTGAGTGAACAGGCTGGGTTCTCTCAGCCTTGTTACTTAGATGATCGTTTCCTGACGGTGACTCCAGTGAATCTTACGTAATACAATTGCGCCCATCAGCCAAGGAGACAATATTAGTTTCATGTTCAGACACTTTGTTATTGTTCCTTTAAATAAGTGGAGATTACTGAAACACTGCTCCTCTTTGCCAATATTAAGAAAACGTACGTCTTTAGACAATAGATGGCAGTGTTTCCACAGATTTTAATATCACAGTGACTCTTAAAGGATCCCTGGCGCTCAGCTCCCTTGTAGCTCGCCGTGATCGTATAGTGGTTAGTACTCTGCGTTGTGGCCGCAGCAACCTCGGTTCGAATCCGAGTCACGGCAGGAGAGGAGAAGACTTTTGGAAAAGAATAGCGCAGGTCCCAAGCTGTAGCCCATCCAACAACATTTTGCAACCAGGCATAGAATAATAAAAATCAATAAAACAGAAACTGCTACAAATATTTTAAACTTTAGAGAGATGACATATGCAGAGTGGCTTCATTAATGCCCGAATCCTGTTGCAAGCATGTTGTATGTGGGTTATTTTATTTGCCTTGACGGATAATATGATAAAACTGGAGTGTAGTGGACATGTAATTATTATTAATTACAACTACTTAAGCTCTGCTTTGAGCAGACTCGTCAAGTCTGCTTGCTTTTGAGCCTTGCCAGGGCTGTACAGTAATAACAACCCTGAATTATTTGGAAAGATGTCAGCGGGAGATGTGGAAATCCTGTTTAACCAGGCATGAATTGTTGTTAGGAGGTTTTTTTCAGGATGACAGAGAGAAAATGAACTGTCCCTTATCAGTAATTGCAGGAAACATTTTGTTTCTATGATATGAACTGGCTGTAATTTAACTTTCCTGCCTCATTGGATAATGTAAGAAGTCAGTTGTTGCTCAAAACGAAATTCTATGAAGTGGGCATTTGGGTCTGATAAAGGGCATATTATAAGTAGACAATGGGGCTCAAGCAATAAATAATGTCCATATATGGTGGAACTTTTTAAATGACATTTTCCAAAAGACTGGGGTTTGTGTTATAAATGGCTAAATGTTGAACTAATGTGAGTAACACAGCTTTAATGGACCTTTCTCCAGGACTTAAAAACATGAACAATACAGCCTGAAAATGTCAAATATAAGTATGTTATAATGAGGTTTACTGCTCTAAAATTCCGCCATGTTTTAAATGAAGGATCACTAGAAGGTGCTTTTTAAGGCCTGTAGGCCCAATTTTATGGATGACTGAGCAAAAACTCATGTTTGTTATTTATGTAACACTAAAAAAATTTCAAATAAAAATATATGCTGAGGGTAGGACCAGATTCTATTTAGTTGTGCCAGAGTCAGTGAATTCTTAGAAATAATATTCTAGAAAAATTGCAATGAATATTGCCCCTCTCTTCCAAAAAAAAAAAAAAAAGAGCCATTTCTATTTGATTAGGGGCTCAGAAAGATCGGCCTCAGACTATCATGAAGTAAAATATATGTATATATCTGTTTATTGTTTCTTCCACGACTCACTTCCAAAACCATTTTCTACTCTGAGGTCTCTTCTTCCTGTGGTTTATTCTCTAAGCCTCCCCATCCCACCCCTCAGCCCCGTATTTCTCACAAATTCTGCCTTCCCATCTCCAAAGGTCCTCGCCTGGCCTCTGTCTCAAGTCTGCAAGACCTCCTCAGCTGGCTGGTACTAATAATGCTTCTAAGAAGACAGCTGAACTGCAATTGTTCTTTAATTTAAAACAGCTTAAAAAATAAGCCCAACCCAAGGCTTTTTGTATTCTGTTAGGAGACTGAAAATGCAATGAATTAATCATTTGGGGAAGGAGATTGTGTCAGCCAGAATCCAGTGGTTGCAAGTGACAGAAACACAGCATGTACTGATTTAAAGAGAGGCATAGATCTAGGCACAGGTACAAGGGGATTTCAGAAACAATAGGAACTAGGTTATTAAAGATGATCAGGACACACTCTCTCCATCTCATCCCACATTTCTTTCTGAATGTTGTCTTTATTCTCTCAAACTAACTTCTTTTTTTTTTCCCCTTCGATGTTACTTTTATTTCTTTCCTTTGTTTCTCCCAAAAGGACAATGTTGCGATTTTCACACATTTTGATATAAGCTTCACCAGGCAAACTAAAACCAAATGCATTACAAAGGCAAGTAGGGAAAACAGTGGGTCACTTGAGATGGACACCTGCTAGGTTGGTATTACATTTTACTTTTTTTTTTTTAAACATCTTTATTGGAGTATAATTGCTTTACAATGGAGTGTTAGTTTCTGCTTTATAACAAAGTGAATCAGTTATACATATACATATGCCCCCATATCTCTTCCCTCTTGCGTCTCCCTCCCTCCCATCCTCCCTATCCCACCCCTCTAGGTGGTCACAAAGCACCGAGCTGACCTCCCTGTGCTATTCGGCTGCTTCCCACTAGCTATCTATTTTACGTTTGGTAGTGTATATATGTCCATGCCACTCTCTCGCTTTGTCACAGCTTACCCTTCCCCATCCCCATGTCCTCAAGTCCATTCTCTACGTCTGCATCTTTATTCCTGTCCTGCTCCTAGGTTCTTCAGAACCTTTTTTTTTTAGATTCCATATATATGTGTTAGCATGCAGTATTTGTTTTTCTCTTTCTGACTTACTTCACTCTGTATGACAGACTCTAGGTCCATCCACCTCACTACAAATAACTCAATTTCATTTCTTTTTATGGCTGAGTAATATTCCATTGTATATATGTACCACATATTCTTTATCCATTCATGTGTCAATGGACACTTAGGTTGCTTCCATGTCCTGGCTATTGTAAATAGAGCTGCAGTGAACATTGTGGTACATGACACTTTTTGAATTATGGTTTTCTCAGGATATATACCCAGTAGTGGGATTGCTGGGTCATATGGTAGTTCTATTTTTAGTTTTTTAAGGAACCTCCATGCTGTTCTCCATAGTTGTATCAATTTACATTCCCACCAACAGTGCAAGAGGGTTCCCTTTACTCCACACCCTCTACAGCATTTGTTGTTTGTAGATTTTTTTTTTTTTTTTTTTTGCAGCATGCGGGCCTCTCACTGCTGTGGCCTCTCCCGCTGCAGAGCACAGGCTCTGGACGCGCAGGCTCAGCGGCCATGGCTCACGGGCCCAGCCGCTCCGCGGCATGTGGGATCCACCCAGACCGGGGCATGAACCCGTGTCCCCCGCACTGGCAGGCGGACTCTCAGCCACTGCGCCACCAGGGAAGCCCTGTAGATTTTTTGATGATGGCCATTCTGACCGGTGTGAGGTGATACCTCATTGTAGTTTTGATTTGCATTTCTCTAACGATTAGTGATGTTGAGCATCCTTTCATGTGTTTGTTGGCAATCTGTATATCTTCTTTGGAGAAATGTCTATTTACGTCTTCTGCCCATTTTTGGATTGGGTTGTTTGTTTTTTTGATATTGAGCTGCATGAGCTACTTGTAAATTCTGGCGATTAATCCTTTGTCAGTTGCTTCATTTGCAAGTATCTTCTCCCATTCTGAGGGTTGTCTTTTCATCTTGTTTATGGTTTCCTTTGCTGTGCAAAAGCTTTTAAGTTTCATTAGGTCCCATTTGCTTATTTTTGTTTTTATTTCCATTTCTCTAGGAGGTGGGTCAAAAAGGATCTTGCTGTGATTTATGTCATAGAGTGGTCTGCCTATGTTTTCCTCTAAGATTTTGATAGTGTCTGGCCTTACATTTTCAAACTAACTTCTACATGGCAGGAAACATGGCAACCAGCAGCAATTCCTGATCTTTACACTTACAGCATTGCTGCCTGCAGGAAAGCCCCTTAGGAACTATTCAAAAAATCCCGGGGAAAGATCTGATTGGCTTGGTTTGGGTCAGGTGTCCATTACTGGGCCAATCAGTGATGTCCATGGGGACAGAGTCATGTAGTGCAGAGAGTGCCCTTGCCTTGTCTTAGGGCCAGTCCTGGAAACACCTCACTATTTTCCCACTGCATTCCTAGACCCACCATTTGGTGGCTGTCTATTTCCACAAAGCCATGAGTTCAGTTCCCAAACTATTAACATCTCTACTACCTTGTGAAAAAAGAAAAGCAGTTGGGGGGCGGATAGTGGAGGGTGTCAGAATATGACAATTTTGTGGACTCAACTTGGAGCTTAGGGACATAATCGGAGGAACTGCTTGAACAAGCGAGCATGTCACGTTCTCCCTGCTCTGTGTCCACCCAAAGGGTGCGGGTGCTTTCTTGCCCTTGGTGACTACTTTCCCAGCCTGGCCAGGAGAGAGCACAAAGTCTTCTGACTCTGCAGGCAAAAATCCACTTGAACTTGGGCAAGTTACCTAAGCTCTCAGAGTCACATAAATAAAGAGGAGGGAATTAATGCAAGAATTAAAAGAGGAATGTACAAACAAATAAACAAAAAACACTTAGTACTGAGGCTCGTAATACAAATGCAACACTGGCACCTAGTAGGGTTGCAACAAATAATATTTATTCTTATTCATTCAGGGCTACATGGTGCCCTCCTCCTCCACCCAGCCGCCATGGGTAGAACCTCTAGAGTGAGATTTCCATTAGGAAACAGGGTCCTCGCCATGGTTTCAGACATTGTAAAAAGTGATGGTGTAGACTGTAAACCAGGGGTAGCACAAGTCAGAGTCCACTAAGTGACCAGATCTTTATTCAAGTTTGCCATCCTGGTTCACCCCTCTTTACATGGCTACCGTGACCGAGGGTCATAAAAATCAGGGGTTGTTTTCATCAACAGAGAGTTTGTTGACATTGGGTTTCCTATCTTGCCTTCTTGCTGATGTTGAAAGAAATTGAGTTTTAGTTCTAAAACCCATATCAAGTTGGTTTTCAGAAATGTTAAAGCCTGAGTTATCAGAGGAAATTAATTCTAATTTTTAATTATATTAACTTCGAGACTGTATGTGCTTTTAGTTTTTTAAAAAGCATTTTACAGATATCTCAACAGATCCCATTGTTACTTCCATGCTCACATTGTCTGCATTTTATACCAAAGCCAATACCTGCTGATGGAAAATCAGAGTGACTCTGATCTAATCTTTCAGAAAATGTCTCTCCAAAATGTCAACTATAAAGGATTTCAGGGCAAAGTAAGTCATTCACAAACTAGACTCCCTGACAACTTTTTAACATTATGGATGAAACATTAGAGTATAACAGAATTCTTGTTTTGATCGTATGGCTTTGGCAGCTGTAGCTCTCACCCATCAATGATATTGTTATCGCTTAGATTTGTTTATTCAAATTGTAAAATAATTTGCTTATTGAAAAGTCAGGAAACCTCCTTTGTCGTCTTTTCTTAGGCATCAACTAAAATAGCAAGAGGAAGTCTTAATTCTCTGTATAACCTATTACTTTATGTCCCTCATGTTGGTGTAGCTGCAGTGGCCTACGGAGTTTGCTCAAGTAAAACATTTTACCTGTGTAGCTGTAATGGAGTAACTAAATTAAAAATTGAGAACTACATATGCTTGCTTTATTACCATAAGCTTATGGCTTTAGCTGAATGCTTCTTTCTTGCTCTCTAAGAGAGCCTAGAGTAGGCCAGACCTGTTTTCTTTTTTTTCTTTTTCTTTTTTTTTTTTGCGGTATGCGGGCCTCTCACTGTTGTGGACTCTCCCATTGCGGAGCACAGGCTCCGGACGCGCAGGCCCAGCGGCCATGGCTCACGGGCCCAGCCGCTCCGCGGCATGCGGGACCCTCCCGAATCGGGGCACGAACCCGCGTCCCCCGCATCGGCAGGCGGACTCTCAACCACTGCGCCACCAGGGAAGCCCCAGACCTGTTTTCTTAATCTCCATCATTAACCTGTTGAATTGAAGAGAGTTTATATTCCACTATGTTCTATTCCATACTTTAGTGAGCTTTCATAAATAAAACAAATTAACATTTATTTTTCTGATCAAGTCATCAGTTGAACAGCCTCAAGTAAATTGGTAATCAAACAGGTACTTCATTATTTCAAAATCAACATCTATCTAGTCCCTAATTATAAAGAAGGTAAAGTTTGTTTCTGTGCAACAAAAATACACTAATGCATAGAAAATGGTTTCTTAGAACCACATCCGAATGGATGGAATTCACTTTCAGGGAGCAGTGTGGGGCAGAAAGGATGGATGGAGGTGTGGCTGCCATCCCCACAGTGGAGGCAGGAGGTAGCCTAGCTCACTGGAGCGGCAGTGTCCCCAGGAGTGGCAGCTGGTGGTGACTTGCAGCAAGAGAGCACTTATCCACCGTCAGCTGCAGCAACTTCACCCACAGGATCCGAGCCCTGAGACATGACATGTGGGCTGTTTCTGCTCTCCATAGCTCAGCCAAGAGGAAGCGTGAGACACCTTTCTGGTGCCCCTGCCTGTTCTAAGGTGTTGTGACTTATCTCAATCACATCACCCTGAAAGGCTGAAGATCCGTGGCAAAGGCCTGGAAACGTGGGTCTTCCAGGGAACTGACTGGCGGAGGAAAATCCCCACAAAAGCTGAATCAGAGCGAAAGCTTTTCTAGGCAGATGGGGATTCAAATCCCACCTCTGCTGCTCTGACAGCTTGACTTTGCACCTGACCGCTTTGTGCTTCAGTTGATTAGCAAAACAGGGGGACTATGAGGATTAGATAAGGTGATGCATATCTGGTGTGACTCCCGGGGATGATCACAGTGAAGGGAAGGATTCCATCCCTTCCCAGGAACACACTTTTTGTTCTCTGTTGCTTTTGTGGACTTACCAGCCTTCAAAAGTCAACCCCTCCAAAAACAAACCAAAAAACATGCCTTGGATGCAACCTCTGGTCGGCAGCAATTTTAACACTCTCGTGTCTTCACCTAAGCCCTGCCATCAGATTTCAGGTCACGTTGCTACTGGAAAGATGAATTTCTGTTTTCCAGCTTGTTTGACAATGAGCAAAGAGCTAGGTGGGGAGGTCAAGGTCAAGCCGACTCCAAGATAAACATGAGTTGCCACTAGATGGCGCTGCTTGTTGTTATTCATCAAAGACAAGGGGCTCTTTTTTTTTTTCTTTCTTTCTTTCCTTTTTTTTCTCTCTCCACGGACTCCTGGCTCAGGGTGTCTGCAACTGGGATCCTAATCATACCAGAATTCTTCTGTTCTCTGAAGGGAGGTTCTATTTTCAGCATATTATCATCAAGATCTGAGGACCAAACAGATCCCGCCTACAATCTGGGGGAATTACCCCAACAGTGTTGCCTTTATCCAGAGGTGATTTTAAAAGAATATATTGTATTTGGACGTCAACGTTCAAAGGCTCCGAGGCAGAAAATTCCATTTCAAAAGAAAATGTGATTAATGAAGCCACATAGATCCTGTAGATTTATGTCGAGGCTGGAGCAGTTTCAGAAATCACACAACACAAATCAAAGACGCGGGTTTTCCTACACCCTCCCTCACTTTCTCTTATTCTTATTTCCGCGCCATCTCATCCTTTCCTCCCCTCTTTCCCTTTCGCAGTTTTGTGAATACATGTATCCCAAACTCCAAAACAAGAGGGAACTTGATCAGAAATCCTAAATACAGCTGGTTTCAGGCTCCAGCCATCACCATTCCTCCTCGTTCTTCCCCCAAGAGATGCAAAGTCAAGGTTGAAGCTGTAGCAATGAACTCACACACCTCACAGACTGCTTATAAAAGCTGAGTCAATTCTGGAACTCCATGTAGTAAGACTCCCAGCTTTAGTGAGGGGTCTTACTTAAAGAAAGCCAAATTTAAAACATAATGTGGATCCTTACTAAAGGTTTTCTAGAAGAGGTGGTATGGGAATTCTAGAGACTGCCTCACGTAGAAATGTATTCAAAAATCTCCTTTAGACCTAACTCTGTCTCCTTCAAACCCCCCACTTATATCAGCCTCTACTTGTGCCCCTGACTTTCCTCCAGGTTCTTGAACCATCCACTCTTCTATACTCTACTCCTACGTCCTGTTCACACTCCCTGCTTCTTTCATAAACTCTGTGCTCCCTGACGTGCTGGGAGCCCCCTCAGGGCCCTGCAAGGGGTGTCTTCAGGCCAGTCTGACTACATTTGCTTCCACAAATGAGCCCATTACCCAGAGTTTCAACGTAGAGTACAGTACCATGTAATCGAGTGAGTGTCCTGGAGTGGTCTGGTGGTGAAGCACATGAGCTGTGGAACTAGATTCATATGTTGAAATTCCAATTCTACTCTTTACTTGCGAGGTGACCTTCGACAAGTTACTAAGCTTATTTGTGCCTCCGCTTATCCATATGTATCTCCCTCAAAGGGTTGTTGTGAGGCGCGAATGAACTGGTATAGGTAAAGCACTTAGAAGACTGTCTGGTTCAAAAAAGTACAGTATTCACTGTAACTATTATTATTATCATAATTGATAAATTATTAGTATTATTATATGCCAGATATAATGATAGGTAAACAGATGGTAAGAGTATACAAAATAGACAATATCTTTGTCTTCATGGAGCTTTTGGGCTAATGGAAGAAACAGATAAGTCAATTGGCTCTTGCCATGCAGCATGACAAGATTATGAAAAGGAAAGATACAGGTATGACACCAGTACACATAGATCTTTAGTTCCTAGTTGGGAGTCTAGAGAAAGCTTCCCTTTGGCACTGAGACCCAAAAGGGGTCAAGGATTCATCTTTACAGAGAAAGCTACCAATACACTTATCTCTTCCAGGTTTTGTGGGAAGAGCATAAGCAGAAAAGAGGGAACCTTGTTCCCATCTTTCTTGGGTTTCAGCCCAGCTCTAATGCAGTGAGTCTTGAAGGGAGCCCAGCGCCATTTAGCAACTTGGGAGTTCTGCATCTTTAGGAACTCTAGGAGGCTCCCAGAACAGGGCACATATAAAAGCAGTCAGAGCGAAAAGATAAAAATTGACTTATTTCTGATTGTCCTCCTGGGCACTCCCTGAAATACCCAGGCATCTCTTCAGCTAGAGAGTGGTGAGGGCAAGGGTGGACAGTCTATGACATCTGCTAGGCTTGATGAAGCAGCCGGGAAATAGAAAGGTCTATACGCATTGGAAAGTAAGTTTCTTTTTCCTGCTTTTAAGGAATCATAAGCTATCTAGTTTAATCACTTAGCAAACATATACTAAATGCCCATACTGTAAAACATGGAGATGCAATAATAAAGACAAAGCAAGCTCTGAATGAGCTTGCAATCTAAAGGAGAAAATAGGCATAAATTTGATTACAATCCATCAGAACGTGTCACCATAAAGCCTCGTGGGAACACAGAGGAGGTACAGAAGCCATATAAGCCAGACATGCAGCCTGTATCTGACTTACAGAGATTACAGTGGTAGAAGGTGGGGAGGGTACAAGATGAAGGCAGCGACAGGAAAGTCATTTAGAGATTAGCAAGGTTATCATACTATGAACAGAAGACTCTCTTTTTCCTTTAAGCCCAAAATTGTCATATAAATTTAAGATTCTTTCTGAGTCACAGTTCAGGAGGATTTGGAAACACTCCCAGACAAGACCACTCCTCTATTCTCCCAGCCAGTGTCACCTTCATATCCAAAGCATTCCCAGGGAAGAAAGGCAAAGGGAAAAGAGAGTAAGCCGTTGAAAACAGATGAAAGAGATAAAAGAAGAAAGGATGTTATGCCTATACAGAAACATGGCTGCTACCAAACTCTCCAAGGAAGCTCATTTTTCTTCTTGTAATCATAAAGGATACCCAGGTTTACCCATTCTGTATATAATAGTTTGCATCTGCTAACCCCAAACTCCCAATCCATCCCTCTCCCACACCCCACCTCCTGCAACCACAAGTCTGTTCTCTATGTCTGTGAGTCTGTTTCTGTTTTATAGATAGGTTCATTTATGTTGTATTTAGATTCCACATATAAGTGATCATATGATATTTATCTGTCTGTCTTACTTCACTTAGTATGATAATATCTAAGTCCATTCATGTTGCTGCAAATGGCATTATTTTGTTCTTTTTTATGGCTCAGTAGTATTCCATTGTGTATACGTACCACATCTTCTTTATCCATTTATCTGTCAGTGGACATTTAGGTTGTTTCCATGTCTTGGCTATTGTGAGTAGTGCTGCTATGAACATAGGGGCTACTATATAGCACAGGGAACTATATTCAATATACTGTGATAAACCATAATGGAAAAGAATATCAAAAATATATATATATATATGTATAACTGAATCACTTTGCTGTACAGCAGAAATTAATACAACATTGTAAATCAACTACAATTAAAAGAAAGGAATACCCAGGTGAGATTCCCCCCTGTAGAGAAACAACCGAGATGCAGAGGCTGAGCATATTTCTTTCATTCTTTCACTCATTCATTCATTTCAACTAACACTTATTGAATATCTGTTCTATTAAGGTGTTATTCTATGTGTTGGGGGAAAATGAATGAAATAAGGCCTCTGCAGTGAAGTAGCTCATGGTGCAATAAGACAGACAGCCAAGCAAATCAATATTACAGTTCCACAAAAAAAGCTTTTGACGCACCATGGCAATCCTGCAGTTTGACGTAAAACTGGGGATTAGGTGGCCTGAGATAAGCTTTTGTGAATATACGCACAGAAAAAGGATGTAGCAATATCTGAAATTCCAATCACACTAAAATCCAGATGTGCAAAGAAAATGTAGTCTCTTTATATTGCTTATTATCAATCTGGCCTTTCTTATAAGCCCCACCCTATGGGTAGAAAGGCAGGAAATAACTAACTGCCCAATTCAGTTTAAATTTTAGTCCAGTCCCCAGATGTAAATATTCCCTATAGCTAATGCTCAGTCTCTCTGAATAGTGGTTTAGTCTTCATTATTTCTGCCCCTTTCCCCCAAATTCTCTACATGGTG